>NW_026970102.1:0-300000 GCF_028390025.1 Pseudophryne corroboree
GCATGGATTGTGATGTCATAATTTTGCATTAAATGATGCTTTGAATGGATTATGATGTCATAATTTTGCATTGCATACTGCATTGCATGGATTGTGATGTCATAATTTTGCATTAAATGATGCTTTGCATGGATTATGATGTCATAATTTTGCATTGCATACTGCATTGCATGGATTGTGATGTCATAATTTTGCATTGCATACTGCATTGCATGGATTGTGATGTCATACTTTAGCATTAAATGATGCTTTGCATGGATTATGATGTCATAATTTTGCATTGCATACTGCATTGCATGGATTGTGATGTCATAATTTTGCATTGCATACTGCATTCCATGGATTGTGATGTCATAATGTTGCATTAAATGATGCTTTGCATGGATTGTGATGTCATAATTTTGCATTGCATACTGCATTGCATGGATTGTGATGTCATAATTTTGCATTGCATACTGCATTGCATGGATTGTGATGTCATAATTTTGCATTGCATACTGCATTGCATGGATTGTGATGTCATAATGTTGCATTAAATGATGCTTTGAATGGATTGTGATGTCATAATTTTGCATTGCATACTGCATTGCATGGATTGTGATGTCATAATTTTGCATTAAATGATGCTTTGCATGGATTGTGATGTCATAATTTTGCATTGCATACTGCATTGCATGGATTGCGATGTCATAAATTTGCATTAAATGATGCTTTGCATGGATTATGATGTCATAATTTTGCATTGCATACTGCATTGCATGGATTGTGATGCCATAATTTTGCATTGCATACTGCATTGCATGGATTGTGATGTCATAATTTTGCATTGCATACTGCATTGCATGGATTGTGATGTCATAATGTTGCATTAAATGATGCTTTGCATGGATTGTGATGTCATAATTTTGCATTGCATACTGCATTGCATGGATTGTGATGTCATAATTTTGCATTAAATGATGCTTTGCATGGATTGTGATGTCATAATTTTGCATTGCATACTGCATTGCATGGATTGCGATGTCATAATTTTGCATTAAATGATGCTTTGCATGGATTATGATGTCATAATTTTGCATTGCATACTGCATTGCATGGATTGTGATGTCATAATTTTGCATTGCATACTGCATTGCATGGATTGTGATGTCATAATTTTGCATTAAATGATGCTTTGCATGGATTATGATGTCATAATTTTGCATTGCATACTGCATTGCATGGATTGTGATGTCATAATTTTGCATTGCATACTGCATTGCATGGATTGTGATGTCATAATTTTGCATTGCATACTGCATTGCATGGATTGTGATGTCATAATTTTGCATTACATGATGCTTTGCATGGATTGTGATGTCATAATTTTGCATTGCATACTGCATTGCATGGATTGTGATGTCATAATTTTGCATTAAATGATGCTTTGCATGGATTATGATGTCATAATTTTGCATTGCATACTGCATTGCAATGATTGTGATGTCATAATTTTGCATTGCATACTGCATTGCATGGATTGTGATGTCATAATTTTGCATTGCATACTGCATTGCATGGATTGTGATGTCATAATGTTGCATTAAATGATGCTTTGCATGGATTGTGATGTCATAATTTTGCATTGCATACTGCATTGCATGAATTGTGATGTCATAATTTTGCATTAAATGATGCTTTGCATGGATTGTGATGTCATAATTTTGCATTGCATACTGCATTGCATGGATTGTGATGTCATAATTTTGCCTTAAATGATGCTTTGCATGGATTATGATGTCATAATTTTGCATTGCTTACTGCATTGCATGGATTGTGATGTCATAATTTTGCATTGCAAACTGCATTGCATGGATTGTGATGTCATAATGTTGCATTGCATACTGCATTGCATGGATTGTGATGTCATAATGTTGCATTAAATGATGCTTTGCATGGATTGTGATGTCATAATTTTGCATTGCATACTGCATTGCATGGATTGTGATGTCATAATTTTGCATTAAATGATGCTTTGCATGGATTATGATGTCATAATTTTGCATTGCATACTGCATTGCATGGATTGTGATGTCATAATTTTGCATTGCATGGATTGTGATGTCATACTTTTGCATTAAATGATGCTTTGCATGGATTATGATGTCATAATTTTGCATTGCATGCTGCATTGCATGGATTGTGATGTCATAATTTTGCATTGCATACTGCATTGCATGGATTGTGATGTCATACTTTTGCATTAAATGATGCTTTGCATGGATTATGATGTCATAATTTTGCATTGCATACCTCATTGCATGGATTGTCATGTCATAATTTTGCATTGCATACTGCATTGCAATGATTGTGATGTCATAATTTTGCATTGCTTGAATTGTGATGTCATACTTTTGCATTAAATGATGCTTTGCATGGATTGTGATGTCATAATTTTGCATTAAATGATTCTTTGAATGGATTATGATGTCATAATTTTGCATTGCATACTGCATTGCATTGATTGTGATGTCATAATTTTGCATTAAATGATGCTTTGCATGGATTATGATGTCATAATTTTGCATTGCATACTGCTTTGCATGGATTATGATGTCATAATTTTGCATTGCATACTGCATTGCATGGATTGTGATGTCATAATTTTGCATTGCATACTGCATTGCATGGATTGTGATGTCATAATGTTGCATTAAATGATGCTTTGCATGGATTGTGATGTCATAATTTTGCATTGCATACTGCATTGCATGGATTGTGATGTCATAATTTTGCATTGCATACTGCATTGCATGGATTGTGATGTCATAATGTTGCATTACATGATGCTTTGCATGGATTGTGATGTCATAATTTTGCATTGCATACTGCATTGCATGGATTGTGATGTCATAATTTTGCATTAAATGATGCTTTGCATGGATTATGATGTCATAATTTTGCATTGCATACTGCATTGCAATGATTGTGATGTCATAATTTTGCATTGCATACTGCATTGCATGGATTGTGATGTCATAATTTTGCATTGCATACTGCATTGCATGGATTGTGATGTCATAATGTTGCATTAAATGATGCTTTGCATGGATTGTGATGTCATAATTTTGCATTGCATACTGCATTGCATGGATTGTGATGTCATAATTTTGCATTAAATGATGCTTTGCATGGATTGTGATGTCATAATTTTGCATTGCATACTGCATTGCATGGATTGTGATGTCATAATTTTGCATTAAATGATGCTTTGCATGGATTATGATGTCATAATTTTGCATTGCATACTGCATTGCATGGATTGTGATGTCATAATTTTGCATTGCATACTGCATTGCATGGATTGTGATGTCATAATGTTGCATTGCATACTGCATTGCATGGATTGTGATGTCATAATGTTGCATTAAATGATGCTTTGCATGGATTGTGATGTCATAATTTTGCATTGCATACTGCATTGCATGGATTGTGATGTCATAATTTTGCATTAAATGATGCTTTGCATGGATTATGATGTCATAATTTTGCATTGCATACTGCATTGCAATGATTGTGATGTCATAATTTTGCATTGCATACTGCATTGCATGGATTGTGATGTCATAATTTTGCATTGCATACTGCATTGCATGGATTGTGATGTCATAATGTTGCATTACATGATGCTTTGCATGGATTGTGATGTCAGAATGTTGCATTGCATGGATTGTGATGTCATAATTTTGCATTAAATGATGCTTTGCATGGATTATGATGTCATAATTTTGCATTGCATACTGCATTGCATGGATTGTGATGTCATAATTTTGCATTGCATACTGCATTGCATGGATTGTGATGTCAAAATTTTGCATTGCATACTGCATTGCATGGATTGTGATGTCATAATGTTGCATTAAATGATGCTTTGCATGGATTATGATGTCATAATTTTGCATTGCATGGATTGTGATGTCATAATTTTGCATTAAATGATGTTTTGCATGGATTATGATGTCATAATTTAGCATTGCATACAGCATTGCATGGATTGTGATGTCATAATTTTGCATTGCATACTGCATTGCATGGATTGTGATGTCATAATGTTGCATTAAATGATGCTTTGCATGGATTGTGATGTCATAATTTTGCATTGCATACTGCATTGCATTGATTGTGATGTCATAATTTTGCATTGCATACTGCATTGCATGGATTGTGATGTCATAATTTTGCATTGCATACTGCATTGCATGGATTATGATGTCATAATGTTGCATTAAATGATGCTTTGCATGGATTGTGATGTCATAATTTTGCATTGCATACTGCATTGCATGGATTGTGATGTCATAATGTTGCATTAAATGATGCTTTGCAGGGATTGTGATGTCATTATTTTGCATTGCATACTGCATTGCATGGATTGTGATGTCATAATTTTGCATTGCATACTGCATTGCATGGATTGTGATGTCATAATTTTGCATTGCATTCTGCATTGCATGGATTGTGATGTCATAATGTTGCATTAAATGATGCTTTGCATGGATTGTGATGTCATAATTTTGCATTGCATACTGCATTGCATGGATTGTGATGTCATAATTTTGCATTGCATACAGCATTGCATGGATTGTGAAGTCATAATTTTGCATTGCATACTGCATTGCATGGATTGTGATGTCATAATGTTGCATTAAATGATGCTTTGCATGGATTGTGATGTCATAATTTTGCATCGCATACTGCATTGCATGGATTGTGATGTCATAATTTTGCATTAAATGATGCTTTGCATGGATTATGATGTCATTATTTTGCATTGCATACTGCATTGCATGGATTGTGATGTCATAATGTTGCATTAAATGATGCTTTGCATGGATTATGATGTCATAATTTTGCATTGCATACTGCATTGCATGGATTGTGATGTCATACTTTTGCATTAAATGATGCTTTGCATGGATTATGATGTCATAATTTTGCATTGCATACCTCATTGCATGGATTGTGATGTCATAATTTTGCATTGCATACTGCATTGCAATGATTGTGATGTCATAATTTTGCATTGCATGAATTGTGATGTCATACTTTTGCATTAAATGATGCTTTGCATGGATTGTGATGTCATAATTTTGCATTAAATGATGCTTTGAATGGATTATGATGTCATAATTTTGCATTGCATACTGCATTGCATGGATTGTGATGTCATAATTTTGCATTAAATGATGCTTTGCATGGATTATGATGTCATAATTTTGCATTGCATACTGCATTGCATGGATTGTGATGTCATAATTTTGCATTGCATACTGCATTGCATGGATTGTGATGTCATACTTTAGCATTAAATGATGCTTTGCATGGATTATGATGTCATAATTTTGCATTGCATACTGCATTGCATGGATTGTGATGTCATAATTTTGCATTGCATACTGCATTCCATGGATTGTGATGTCATAATGTTGCATTAAATGATGCTTTGCATGGATTGTGATGTCATAATTTTGCATTGCATACTGCATTGCATGGATTGTGATGTCATAATTTTGCATTAAATGATGCTTTGCATGGATTATGATGTCATAATTTTGCATTGCATACTGCATTGCAATGATTGTGATGTCATAATTTTGCATTGCATACTGCATTGCATGGATTGTGATGTCATAATTTTGCATTGCATACTGCATTGCATGGATTGTGATGTCATAATGTTGCATTACATGATGCTTTGCATGGATTGTGATGTCAGAATGTTGCATTGCATGGATTGTGATGTCATAATTTTGCATTAAATGATGCTTTGCATGGATTATGATGTCATAATTTTGCATTGCATACTGCATTGCATGGATTGTGATGTCATAATTTTGCATTGCATACTGCATTGCATGGATTGTGATGTCAAAATTTTGCATTGCATACTGCATTGCATGGATTGTGATGTCATAATGTTGCATTAAATGATGCTTTGCATGGATTATGATGTCATAATTTTGCATTGCATGGATTGTGATGTCATAATTTTGCATTAAATGATGTTTTGCATGGATTATGATGTCATAATTTAGCATTGCATACAGCATTGCATGGATTGTGATGTCATAATTTTGCATTGCATACTGCATTGCATGGATTGTGATGTCATAATGTTGCATTAAATGATGCTTTGCATGGATTGTGATGTCATAATTTTGCATTGCATACTGCATTGCATTGATTGTGATGTCATAATTTTGCATTGCATACTGCATTGCATGGATTGTGATGTCATAATTTTGCATTGCATACTGCATTGCATGGATTATGATGTCATAATGTTGCATTAAATGATGCTTTGCATGGATTGTGATGTCATAATTTTGCATTGCATACTGCATTGCATGGATTGTGATGTCATAATGTTGCATTAAATGATGCTTTGCAGGGATTGTGATGTCATTATTTTGCATTGCATACTGCATTGCATGGATTGTGATGTCATAATTTTGCATTGCATACTGCATTGCATGGATTGTGATGTCATAATTTTGCATTGCATTCTGCATTGCATGGATTGTGATGTCATAATGTTGCATTAAATGATGCTTTGCATGGATTGTGATGTCATAATTTTGCATTGCATACTGCATTGCATGGATTGTGATGTCATAATTTTGCATTGCATACAGCATTGCATGGATTGTGAAGTCATAATTTTGCATTGCATACTGCATTGCATGGATTGTGATGTCATAATGTTGCATTAAATGATGCTTTGCATGGATTGTGATGTCATAATTTTGCATCGCATACTGCATTGCATGGATTGTGATGTCATAATTTTGCATTAAATGATGCTTTGCATGGATTATGATGTCATTATTTTGCATTGCATACTGCATTGCATGGATTGTGATGTCATAATGTTGCATTAAATGATGCTTTGCATGGATTATGATGTCATAATTTTGCATTGCATACTGCATTGCATGGATTGTGATGTCATACTTTTGCATTAAATGATGCTTTGCATGGATTATGATGTCATAATTTTGCATTGCATACCTCATTGCATGGATTGTGATGTCATAATTTTGCATTGCATACTGCATTGCAATGATTGTGATGTCATAATTTTGCATTGCATGAATTGTGATGTCATACTTTTGCATTAAATGATGCTTTGCATGGATTGTGATGTCATAATTTTGCATTAAATGATGCTTTGAATGGATTATGATGTCATAATTTTGCATTGCATACTGCATTGCATGGATTGTGATGTCATAATTTTGCATTAAATGATGCTTTGCATGGATTATGATGTCATAATTTTGCATTGCATACTGCATTGCATGGATTGTGATGTCATAATTTTGCATTGCATACTGCATTGCATGGATTGTGATGTCATACTTTAGCATTAAATGATGCTTTGCATGGATTATGATGTCATAATTTTGCATTGCATACTGCATTGCATGGATTGTGATGTCATAATTTTGCATTGCATACTGCATTCCATGGATTGTGATGTCATAATGTTGCATTAAATGATGCTTTGCATGGATTGTGATGTCATAATTTTGCATTGCATACTGCATTGCATGGATTGTGATGTCATAATTTTGCATTGCATACTGCATTGCATGGATTGTGATGTCATAATTTTGCATTGCATACTGCATTGCATGGATTGTGATGTCATAATGTTGCATTAAATGATGCTTTGAATGGATTGTGATGTCATAATTTTGCATTGCATACTGCATTGCATGGATTGTGATGTCATAATTTTGCATTAAATGATGCTTTGCATGGATTGTGATGTCATAATTTTGCATTGCATACTGCATTGCATGGATTGCGATGTCATAAATTTGCATTAAATGATGCTTTGCATGGATTATGATGTCATAATTTTGCATTGCATACTGCATTGCATGGATTGTGATGTCATAATTTTGCATTGCATACTGCATTTCATGGATTGTGATGTCATACTTTAGCATTAAATGATGCTTTGCATGGATTATGATGTCATAATTTTGCATTGCATACTGCATTGCATGGATTGTGATGCCATAATTTTGCATTGCATACTGCATTGCATGGATTGTGATGTCATAATTTTGCATTGCATACTGCATTGCATGGATTGTGATGTCATAATGTTGCATTAAATGATGCTTTGCATGGATTGTGATGTCATAATTTTGCATTGCATACTGCATTGCATGGATTGTGATGTCATAATTTTGCATTAAATGATGCTTTGCATGGATTGTGATGTCATAATTTTGCATTGCATACTGCATTGCATGGATTGCGATGTCATAATTTTGCATTAAATGATGCTTTGCATGGATTATGATGTCATAATTTTGCATTGCATACTGCATTGCATGGATTGTGATGTCATAATTTTGCATTGCATACTGCATTGCATGGATTGTGATGTCATAATTTTGCATTAAATGATGCTTTGCATGGATTATGATGTCATAATTTTGCATTGCATACTGCATTGCATGGATTGTGATGTCATAATTTTGCATTGCATACTGCATTGCATGGATTGTGATGTCATAATTTTGCATTGCATACTGCATTGCATGGATTGTGATGTCATAATTTTGCATTACATGATGCTTTGCATGGATTGTGATGTCATAATTTTGCATTGCATACTGCATTGCATGGATTGTGATGTCATAATTTTGCATTAAATGATGCTTTGCATGGATTATGATGTCATAATTTTGCATTGCATACTGCATTGCAATGATTGTGATGTCATAATTTTGCATTGCATACTGCATTGCATGGATTGTGATGTCATAATTTTGCATTGCATACTGCATTGCATGGATTGTGATGTCATAATGTTGCATTAAATGATGCTTTGCATGGATTATGATGTCATAATTTTGCATTGCATACTGCATTGCAATGATTGTGATGTCATAATTTTGCATTGCATACTGCATTGCATGGATTGTGATGTCATAATTTTGCATTACATGATGCTTTGCATGGATTGTGATGTCATAATTTTGCATTGCATACTGCATTGCATGGATTGTGATGTCATAATTTTGCATTAAATGATGCTTTGCATGGATTATGATGTCATAATTTTGCATTGCATACTGCATTGCAATGATTGTGATGTCATAATTTTGCATTGCATACTGCATTGCATGGATTGTGATGTCATAATTTTGCATTGCATACTGCATTGCATGGATTGTGATGTCATAATGTTGCATTAAATGATGCTTTGCATGGATTGTGATGTCATAATTTTGCATTGCATACTGCATTGCATGAATTGTGATGTCATACTTTTGCATTAAATGATGCTTTGCATGGATTATGATGTCATAATTTTGCATTGCATACCTCATTGCATGGATTGTGATGTCATAATTTTGCATTGCATACTGCATTGCAATGATTGTGATGTCATAATTTTGCATTGCTTGAATTGTGATGTCATACTTTTGCATTAAATGATGCTTTGCATGGATTGTGATGTCATAATTTTGCATTAAATGATTCTTTGAATGGATTATGATGTCATAATTTTGCATTGCATACTGCATTGCATTGATTGTGATGTCATAATTTTGCATTAAATGATGCTTTGCATGGATTATGATGTCATAATTTTGCATTGCATACTGCATTGCATGGATTGTGATGTCATAATTTTGCATTGCATACTGCATTGCATGGATTGTGATGTCATAATGTTGCATTAAATGATGCTTTGAATGGATTGTGATGTCATAATTTTGCATTGCATACTGCATTGCATGGATTGTGATGTCATAATTTTGCATTAAATGATGCTTTGCATGGATTGTGATGTCATAATTTTGCATTGCATACTGCATTGCATGGATTGCGATGTCATAATTTTGCATTAAATGATGCTTTGCATGGATTATGATGTCATAATTTTGCATTGCATACTGCATTGCATGGATTGTGATGTCATGATTTTGCATTGCATACTGCATTGCATGGATTGTGATGTCATACTTTAGCATTAAATGATGCTTTGCATGGATTATGATGTCATAATTTTGCATTGCATACTGCATTGCATGGATTGTGATGTCATAATTTTGCATTGCATACTGCATTGCATGGATTGCGATGTCATAATGTTGCATTAAATGATGCTTTGCATGGATTGTGATGTCATAATTTTGCATTGCATACTGCATTGCATGGATTGCGATGTCATAATTTTGCATTAAATGATGCTTTGCATGGATTATGATGTCATAATTTTGCATTGCATACTGCATTGCATGGATTGTGATGTCATGATTTTGCATTGCATACTGCATTGCATGGATTGTGATGTCATACTTTAGCATTAAATGATGCTTTGCATGGATTATGATGTCATAATTTTGCATTGCATACCTCATTGCATGGATTGTGATGTCATAATTTTGCATTGCATACTGCATTGCAATGATTGTGATGTCATAATTTTGCATTGCATGAATTGTGATGTCATACTTTTGCATTAAATGATGCTTTGCATGGATTGTGATGTCATAATTTTGCATTAAATGATTCTTTGAATGGATTATGATGTCATAATTTTGCATTGCATACTGCATTGCATGGATTGTGATGTCATAATTTTGCATTAAATGATGCTTTGCATGGATTATGATGTCATAATTTTGCATTGCATACTGCATTGCATGGATTGTGATGTCATAATTTTGCATTGCATACTGCATTGCATGGATTGTGATGTCATAATTTTGCATTGCATACTGCATTGCATGGATTGTGATGTCATAATGTTGCATTAAATGATGCTTTGCATGGATTGTGATGTCATAATTTTGCATTGCATACTGCATTGCATGGATTGTGATGTCATAATTTTGCATTGCATACTGCATTGCATGGATTGTGATGTCATAATTTTGCATTGCATACTGCATTGCATGGATTGTGATGTCATAATTTTGCATTGCATACTGCATTGCATGGATTGTGATGTCATAATTTTGCATTAAATGATGCTTTGCATGGATTGTGATGTCATAATTTTGCATTGCATACTGCATTGCATGGATTGCGATGTCATAATTTTGCATTAAATGATGCTTTGCATGGATTATGATGTCATAATTTTGCATTGCATACTGCATTGCATGGATTGTGATGTCATGATTTTGCATTGCATACTGCATTGCATGGATTGTGATGTCATACTTTAGCATTAAATGATGCTTTGCATGGATTATGATGTCATAATTTTGCATTGCATACTGCATTGCATGGATTGTGATGTCATAATTTTGCATTGCATACTGCGTTGCATGGATTGCGATGTCATAATGTTGCATTAAATGATGCTTTGCATGGATTGTGATGTCATAATTTTGCATTGCATACTGCATTGCATGGATTGTGATGTCATAATTTTGCATTGCATACTGCATTGCATGGATTGTGATGTCATAATGTTGCATTAAATGATGCTTTGCATGGATTGTGATGTCATAATTTTGCATTGCATACTGCATTGCATGAATTGTGATGTCATAATTTTGCATTAAATGATGCTTTGCATGGATTGTGATGTCATAATTTTGCATTGCATACTGCATTGCATGGATTGTGATGTCATAATTTTGCCTTAAATGATGCTTTGCATGGATTATGATGTCATAATTTTGCATTGCTTACTGCATTGCATGGATTGTGATGTCATAATTTTGCATTGCAAACTGCATTGCATGGATTGTGATGTCATAATGTTGCATTGCATACTGCATTGCATGGATTGTGATGTCATAATGTTGCATTAAATGATGCTTTGCATGGATTGTGATGTCATAATTTTGCATTGCATACTGCATTGCATGGATTGTGATGTCATAATTTTGCATTAAATGATGCTTTGCATGGATTATGATGTCATAATTTTGCATTGCATACTGCATTGCATGGATTGTGATGTCATCATTTTGCATTGCATACTGCATTGCAATGATTGTGATGTCATAATTTTGCATTGCATGAATTGTGATGTCATACTTTTGCATTAAATGATGCTTTGCATGGATTGTGATGTCATAATTTTGCATTAAATGATTCTTTGAATGGATTATGATGTCATAATTTTGCATTGCATACTGCATTGCATGGATTGTGATGTCATAATTTTGCATTAAATGATGCTTTGCATGGATTATGATGTCATAATTTTGCATTGCATACTGCATTGCATGGATTGTGATGTCATAATTTTGCATTGCATACTGCATTGCATGGATTGTGATGTCATACTTTAGCATTAAATGATGCTTTGCATGGATTGTGATGTCATAATTTTGCATTGCATACTGCATTGCATGGATTGTGATGTCATAATTTTGCATTAAATGATGCTTTGCATGGATTATGATGTCATAATTTTGCATTGCATACTGCATTGCAATGATTGTGATGTCATAATTTTGCATTGCATACTGCATTGCATGGATTGTGATGTCATAATTTTGCATTGCATACTGCATTGCATGGATTGTGATGTCATAATGTTGCATTAAATGATGCTTTGCATGGATTGTGATGTCATAATTTTGCATTGCATACTGCATTGCATGGATTGTGATGTCATAATTTTGCATTAAATGATGCTTTGCATGGATTGTGATGTCATAATTTTGCATTGCATACTGCATTGCATGGATTGTGATGTCATAATTTTGCATTAAATGATGCTTTGCATGGATTATGATGTCATAATTTTGCATTGCATACTGCATTGCATGGATTGTGATGTCATAATTTTGCATTGCATACTGCATTGCATGGATTGTGATGTCATAATGTTGCATTGTATACTGCATTGCATGGATTGTGATGTCATAATGTTGCATTAAATGATGCTTTGCATGGATTGTGATGTCATAATTTTGCATTGCATACTGCATTGCATGGATTGTGATGTCATAATTTTGCATTAAATGATGCTTTGCATGGATTATGATGTCATAATTTTGCATTGCATACTGCATTGCATGGATTGTGATGTCATAATTTTGCATTGCATTCTGCATTGCATGGATTGTGATGTCATAATTTTGCATTGCATACTGCATTGCATGGATTGTGATGTCATAATGTTGCATTAAATGATGCTTTGCATGGATTGTGATGTCATAATTTTGCATTGCATACTGCATTGCATGGATTGCGATGTCATAATTTTGCATTAAATGATGCTTTGCATGGATTATGATGTCATAATTTTGCATTGCATACTGCATTGCATGGATTGTGATGTCATAATTTAGCATTGCATGGATTGTGATGTCATACTTTTGCATTAAATGATGCTTTGCATGGATTATGATGTCATAATTTTGCATTGCATGCTGCATTGCATGGATTGTGATGTCATAATTTTGCATTGCATACTGCATTGCATGGATTGTGATGTCATACTTTTGCATTAAATGATGCTTCGCATGGATTATGATGTCATAATTTTGCATTGCATACCTCATTGCATGGATTGTGATGTCATAATTTTGCATTGCATACTGCATTGCAATGATTGTGATGTCATAATTTTGCATTGCATGAATTGTGATGTCATACTTTTGCATTAAATGATGCTTTGCATGGATTGTGATGTCATAATTTTGCATTAAATGATGCTTTGAATGGATTATGATGTCATAATTTTGCATTGCATACTGCATTGCATGGATTGTGATGTCATAATTTTGCATTAAATGATGCTTTGCATGGATTATGATGTCATAATTTTGCATTGCATACTGCATTGCATGGATTGTGATGTCATAATTTTGCATTGCATACTACATTGCATGGATTGTGATGTCATACTTTAGCATTAAATGATGCTTTGCATGGATTATGATGTCATAATTTTGCATTGCATACTGCATTGCATGGATTGTGATGTCATAATGTTGCATTACATGATGCTTTGCATGGATTATGATGTCATAATTTTGCATTGCATGGATTGTGATGTCATAATTTTGCATTAAATGATGCTTTGCATGGATTATGATGTCATAATTTTGCATTGCATACATCATTGCATGGATTGTGATGTCATAATTTTGCATTGCATACTGCATTGCATGGATTGTGATGTCATAATGTTGCATTAAATGATGCTTTGCATGGATTGTGATGTCATAATTTTGCATTGCATACTGCATTGCATGGATTGTGATGTCATAATTTTGCATTGCATACTGCATTGCATGGATTATGATGTCATAATGTTGCATTAAAAGATGCTTTGCATGGATTGTGATGTCATAATTTTGCATTGCATACTGCATTGCATGGATTGTGATGTCACAATGTTGCATTAAATGATGCTTTGCATGGATTGTGATGTCATAATTTTGCATTGCATACTGCATTGCATGGATTGTGATGTCATAATTTTGCATTGCATACTGCATTGCATGGATTGTGATGTCATAATTTTGCATTGCATTCTGCATTGCATGGATTGTGATGTCATACTGTTGCATTAAATGATGCTTTGCATGGATTGTGATGTCATAATTTTGCATTGCATACTGCATTGCATGGATTGTGATGTCATAATTTTGCATTGCATACTGCATTGCATGGATTGTGATGGCATAATTTTGCATTGCATACTGCATTGCATGGATTGTGATGTCATAATGTTGCATTAAATGATGCTTTGCATGGATTGCGATGTCATAATTTTGCATCGCATACTGCATTGCATGGATTGTGATGTCATAATTTTGCATTAAATGATGCTTTGCATGGATTATGATGTCATTATTTTGCATTGCATACTGCATTGCATGGATTGTGATGTCATAATTTTGCATTAAATGATGCTTTGCATGGATTATGATGTCATAATTTTGCATTGCATACTGCATTGCATGGATTGTGATGTCATACTTTTGCATTGCATACTGCATTGCAATGATTGTGATGTCATAATTTTGCATTGCATGAATTGTGATGTCATACTTTTGCATTAAATGATGCTTTGCATGGATTGTGATGTCATAATTTTGCATTAAATGATGCTTTGAATGGATTATGATGTCATAATTTTGCATTGCATACTGCATTGCATGGATTGTGATGTCATAATTTTGCATTAAATGATGCTTTGCATGGATTATGATGTCATAATTTTGCATTGCATACTGCATTGCATGGATTGTGATGTCATAATTTTGCATTGCATACTGCATTGCATGGATTGTGATGTCATACTTTAGCATTAAATGATGCTTTGCATGGATTATGATGTCATAATTTTGCATTGCATACTGCATTGCATGGATTGTGATGTCATAATTTTGCATTGCATACTGCATTCCATGGATTGTGATGTCATAATGTTGCATTAAATGATGCTTTGCATGGATTGTGATGTCATAATTTTGCATTGCATACTGCATTGCATGGATTGTGATGTCATAATTTTGCATTGCATACTGCATTGCATGGATTGTGATGTCATAATTTTGCATTGCATACTGCATTGCATGGATTGCGATGTCATAATTTTGCATTAAATGATGCTTTGCATGGATTATGATGTCATAATTTTGCATTGCATCCTGCATTGCATGGATTGTGATGTCATAATTTAGCATTGCATGGATTGTGATGTCATACTTTTGCATTAAATGATGCTTTGCATTAATTATGATGTCATAATTTTGCATTGCATACTGCATTGCATGGATTGTGATGTCATAATTTTGCATTGCATACTGCATTGCATGGATTGTGATGTCATACTTTTGCATTAAATGATGCTTCGCATGGATTATGATGTCATAATTTTGCATTGCATACCTCATTGCATGGATTGTGATGTCATAATTTTGCATTGCATACTGCATTGCAATGATTGTGATGTCATAATTTTGCATTGCATGAATTGTGATGTCATACTTTTGCATTAAATGATGCTTTGCATGGATTGTGATGTCATAATTTTGCATTAAATGATGCTTTGAATGGATTATGATGTCATAATTTTGCATTGCATACTGCATTGCATGGATTGTGATGTCATAATTTTGCATTAAATGATGCTTTGCATGGATTATGATGTCATAATTTTGCATTGCATACTGCATTGCATGGATTGTGATGTCATAATTTTGCATTGCATACTACATTGCATGGATTGTGATGTCATACTTTAGCATTAAATGATGCTTTGCATGGATTATGATGTCATAATTTTGCATTGCATACTGCATTGCATGGATTGTGATGTCATAATGTTGCATTACATGATGCTTTGCATGGATTATGATGTCATAATTTTGCATTGCATGGATTGTGATGTCATAATTTTGCATTAAATGATGCTTTGCATGGATTATGATGTCATAATTTTGCATTGCATACAGCATTGCATGGATTGTGATGTCATAATTTTGCATTGCATACTGCATTGCATGGATTGTGATGTCATAATGTTGCATTAAATGATGCTTTGCATGGATTGTGATGTCATAATTTTGCATTGCATACTGCATTGCATGGATTGTGATGTCATAATTTTGCATTGCATACTGCATTGCATGGATTATGATGTCATAATGTTGCATTAAAAGATGCTTTGCATGGATTGTGATGTCATAATTTTGCATTGCATACTGCATTGCATGGATTGTGATGTCATAATGTTGCATTAAATGATGCTTTGCATGGATTGTGATGTCATAATTTTGCATTGCATACTGCATTGCATGGATTGTGATGTCATAATTTTGCATTGCATACTGCATTGCATGGATTGTGATGTCATAATTTTGCATTGCATTCTGCATTGCATGGATTGTGATGTCATACTGTTGCATTAAATGATGCTTTGCATGGATTGTGATGTCATAATTTTGCATTGCATACTGCATTGCATGGATTGTGATGTCATAATTTTGCATTGCATACTGCATTGCATGGATTGTGATGGCATAATTTTGCATTGCATACTGCATTGCATGGATTGTGATGTCATAATGTTGCATTAAATGATGCTTTGCATGGATTGTGATGTCATAATTTTGCATCGCATACTGCATTGCATGGATTGTGATGTCATAATTTTGCATTAAATGATGCTTTGCATGGATTATGATGTCATTATTTTGCATTGCATACTGCATTGCATGGATTGTGATGTCATAATTTTGCATTAAATGATGCTTTGCATGGATTATGATGTCATAATTTTGCATTGCATACTGCATTGCATGGATTGTGATGTCATACTTTTGCATTGCATACTGCATTGCAATGATTGTGATGTCATAATTTTGCATTGCATGAATTGTGATGTCATACTTTTGCATTAAATGATGCTTTGCATGGATTGTGATGTCATAATTTTGCATTAAATGATGCTTTGAATGGATTATGATGTCATAATTTTGCATTGCATACTGCATTGCATGGATTGTGATGTCATAATTTTGCATTAAATGATGCTTTGCATGGATTATGATGTCATAATTTTGCATTGCATACTGCATTGCATGGATTGTGATGTCATAATTTTGCATTGCATACTGCATTGCATGGATTGTGATGTCATACTTTAGCATTAAATGATGCTTTGCATGGATTATGATGTCATAATTTTGCATTGCATACTGCATTGCATGGATTGTGATGTCATAATTTTGCATTGCATACTGCATTCCATGGATTGTGATGTCATAATGTTGCATTAAATGATGCTTTGCATGGATTGTGATGTCATAATTTTGCATTGCATACTGCATTGCATGGATTGTGATGTCATAATTTTGCATTGCATACTGCATTGCATGGATTGTGATGTCATAATTTTGCATTGCATACTGCATTGCATGGATTGTGATGTCATAATTTTGCATTGCATACTACATTGCATGGATTGTGATGTCATACTTTAGCATTAAATGATGCTTTGCATGGATTATGATGTCATAATTTTGCATTGCATACTGCATTGCATGGATTGTGATGTCATAATTTTGCATTGCATACTGCATTGCATGGATTGTGATGTCATAATTTTGCATTAAATGATGCTTTGCATGGATTATGATGTCATAATTTTGCATTGCATACTGCATTGCAATGATTGTGATGTCATAATTTTGCATTGCATACTGCATTGCATGGATTGTGATGTCATAATTTTGCATTGCATACTGCATTGCATGGATTGTGATGTCATAATTTTGCATTGCATACTACATTGCATGGATTGTGATGTCATACTTTAGCATTAAATGATGCTTTGCATGGATTATGATGTCATAATTTTGCATTGCATACTGCATTGCATGGATTGTGATGTCATAATGTTGCATTACATGATGCTTTGCATGGATTATGATGTCATAATTTTGCATTGCATGGATTGTGATGTCATAATTTTGCATTAAATGATGCTTTGCATGGATTATGATGTCATAATTTTGCATCGCATACTGCATTGCATGGATTGTGATGTCATAATTTTGCATTAAATGATGCTTTGCATGGATTATGATGTCATTATTTTGCATTGCATACTGCATTGCATGGATTGTGATGTCATAATTTTGCATTAAATGATGCTTTGCATGGATTATGATGTCATAATTTTGCATTGCATACTGCATTGCATGGATTGTGATGTCATACTTTTGCATTGCATACTGCATTGCAATGATTGTGATGTCATAATTTTGCATTGCATGAATTGTGATGTCATACTTTTGCATTAAATGATGCTTTGCATGGGTTGTGATGTCATAATTTTGCATTAAATGATGCTTTGAATGGATTATGATGTCATAATTTTGCATTGCATACTGCATTGCATGGATTGTGATGTCATAATTTTGCATTAAATGATGCTTTGCATGGATTATGATGTCATAATTTTGCATTGCATACTGCATTGCATGGATTGTGATGTCATAATTTTGCATTGCATACTGCATTGCATGGATTGTGATGTCATACTTTAGCATTAAATGATGCTTTGCATGGATTATGATGTCATAATTTTGCATTGCATACTGCATTGCATGGATTGTGATGTCATAATTTTGCATTGCATACTGCATTCCATGGATTGTGATGTCATAATGTTGCATTAAATGATGCTTTGCATGGATTGTGATGTCATAATGTTGCATTGCATACTGCATTGCATGGATTGTGATGTCATAATTTTGCATTGCATACTGCATTGCATGGATTGTGATGTCATAATTTTGCATTGCATACTGCATTGCATGGATTGCGATGTCATAATTTTGCATTAAATGATGCTTTGCATGGATTATGATGTCATAATTTTGCATTGCATACTGCATTGCATGGATTGTGATGTCATAATTTAGCATTGCATGGATTGTGATGTCATACTTTTGCATTAAATGATGCTTTGCATGGATTATGATGTCATAATTTTGCATTGCATGCTGCATTGCATGGATTGTGATGTCATAATTTTGCATTGCATACTGCATTGCATGGATTGTGATGTCATACTTTTGCATTAAATGATGCTTCGCATGGATTATGATGTCATAATTTTGCATTGCATACCTCATTGCATGGATTGTGATGTCATAATTTTGCATTGCATACTGCATTGCAATGATTGTGATGTCATAATTTTGCATTGCATGAATTGTGATGTCATACTTTTGCATTAAATGATGCTTTGCATGGATTGTGATGTCATAATTTTGCATTAAATGATGCTTTGAATGGATTATGATGTCATAATTTTGCATTGCATACTGCATTGCATGGATTGTGATGTCATAATTTTGCATTAAATGATGCTTTGCATGGATTATGATGTCATAATTTTGCATTGCATACTGCATTGCATGGATTGTGATGTCATAATTTTGCATTGCATACTACATTGCATGGATTGTGATGTCATACTTTAGCATTAAATGATGCTTTGCATGGATTATGATGTCATAATTTTGCATTGCATACTGCATTGCATGGATTGTGATGTCATAATGTTGCATTACATGATGCTTTGCATGGATTATGATGTCATAATTTTGCATTGCATGGATTGTGATGTCATAATTTTGCATTAAATGATGCTTTGCATGGATTATGATGTCATAATTTTGCATTGCATACAGCATTGCATGGATTGTGATGTCATAATTTTGCATTGCATACTGCATTGCATGGATTGTGATGTCATAATGTTGCATTAAATGATGCTTTGCATGGATTGTGATGTCATAATTTTGCATTGCATACTGCATTGCATGGATTGTGATGTCATAATTTTGCATTGCATACTGCATTGCATGGATTATGATGTCATAATGTTGCATTAAAAGATGCTTTGCATGGATTGTGATGTCATAATTTTGCATTGCATACTGCATTGCATGGATTGTGATGTCATAATGTTGCATTAAATGATGCTTTGCATGGATTGTGATGTCATAATTTTGCATTGCATACTGCATTGCATGGATTGTGATGTCATAATTTTGCATTGCATACTGCATTGCATGGATTGTGATGTCATAATTTTGCATTGCATTCTGCATTGCATGGATTGTGATGTCATACTGTTGCATTAAATGATGCTTTGCATGGATTGTGATGTCATAATTTTGCATTGCATACTGCATTGCATGGATTGTGATGTCATAATTTTGCATTGCATACTGCATTGCATGGATTGTGATGGCATAATTTTGCATTGCATACTGCATTGCATGGATTGTGATGTCATAATGTTGCATTAAATGATGCTTTGCATGGATTGTGATGTCATAATTTTGCATCGCATACTGCATTGCATGGATTGTGATGTCATAATTTTGCATTAAATGATGCTTTGCATGGATTATGATGTCATTATTTTGCATTGCATACTGCATTGCATGGATTGTGATGTCATAATTTTGCATTAAATGATGCTTTGCATGGATTATGATGTCATAATTTTGCATTGCATACTGCATTGCATGGATTGTGATGTCATAATTTAGCATTGCATGGATTGTGATGTCATACTTTTGCATTAAATGATGCTTTGCATGGATTATGATGTCATAATTTTGCATTGCATGCTGCATTGCATGGATTGTGATGTCATAATTTTGCATTGCATACTGCATTGCATGGATTGTGATGTCATACTTTTGCATTAAATGATGCTTCGCATGGATTATGATGTCATAATTTTGCATTGCATACCTCATTGCATGGATTGTGATGTCATAATTTTGCATTGCATACTGCATTGCAATGATTGTGATGTCATAATTTTGCATTGCATGAATTGTGATGTCATACTTTTGCATTAAATGATGCTTTGCATGGATTGTGATGTCATAATTTTGCATTAAATGATGCTTTGAATGGATTATGATGTCATAATTTTGCATTGCATACTGCATTGCATGGATTGTGATGTCATAATTTTGCATTAAATGATGCTTTGCATGGATTATGATGTCATAATTTTGCATTGCATACTGCATTGCATGGATTGTGATGTCATAATTTTGCATTGCATACTACATTGCATGGATTGTGATGTCATACTTTAGCATTAAATGATGCTTTGCATGGATTATGATGTCATAATTTTGCATTGCATACCTCATTGCATGGATTATGATGTCATAATTTTGCATTGCATACAGCATTGCATGGATTGTGATGTCATAATTTTGCATTGCATACTGCATTGCATGGATTGTGATGTCATAATGTTGCATTAAATGATGCTTTGCATGGATTGTGATGTCATAATTTTGCATTGCATACTGCATTGCATGGATTGTGATGTCATAATTTTGCATTGCATACTGCATTGCATGGATTATGATGTCATAATGTTGCATTAAAAGATGCTTTGCATGGATTGTGATGTCATAATTTTGCATTGCATACTGCATTGCATGGATTGTGATGTCATAATGTTGCATTAAATGATGCTTTGCATGGATTGTGATGTCATAATTTTGCATTGCATACTGCATTGCATGGATTGTGATGTCATAATTTTGCATTGCATACTGCATTGCATGGATTGTGATGTCATAATTTTGCATTGCATTCTGCATTGCATGGATTGTGATGTCATACTGTTGCATTAAATGATGCTTTGCATGGATTGTGATGTCATAATTTTGCATTGCATACTGCATTGCATGGATTGTGATGTCATAATTTTGCATTGCATACTGCATTGCATGGATTGTGATGGCATAATTTTGCATTGCATACTGCATTGCATGGATTGTGATGTCATAATGTTGCATTAAATGATGCTTTGCATGGATTGTGATGTCATAATTTTGCATCGCATACTGCATTGCATGGATTGTGATGTCATAATTTTGCATTAAATGATGCTTTGCATGGATTATGATGTCATTATTTTGCATTGCATACTGCATTGCATGGATTGTGATGTCATAATTTTGCATTAAATGATGCTTTGCATGGATTATGATGTCATAATTTTGCATTGCATACTGCATTGCATGGATTGTGATGTCATACTTTTGCATTGCATACTGCATTGCAATGATTGTGATGTCATAATTTTGCATTGCATGAATTGTGATGTCATACTTTTGCATTAAATGATGCTTTGCATGGATTGTGATGTCATAATTTTGCATTAAATGATGCTTTGAATGGATTATGATGTCATAATTTTGCATTGCATACTGCATTGCATGGATTGTGATGTCATAATTTTGCATTAAATGATGCTTTGCATGGATTATGATGTCATAATTTTGCATTGCATACTGCATTGCATGGATTGTGATGTCATAATTTTGCATTGCATACTGCATTGCATGGATTGTGATGTCATACTTTAGCATTAAATGATGCTTTGCATGGATTATGATGTCATAATTTTGCATTGCATACTGCATTGCATGGATTGTGATGTCATAATTTTGCATTGCATACTGCATTCCATGGATTGTGATGTCATAATGTTGCATTAAATGATGCTTTGCATGGATTGTGATGTCATAATTTTGCATTGCATACTGCATTGCATGGATTGTGATGTCATAATTTTGCATTGCATACTGCATTGCATGGATTGTGATGTCATAATTTTGCATTGCATACTGCATTGCATGGATTGTGATGTCATAATTTTGCATTGCATACTACATTGCATGGATTGTGATGTCATACTTTAGCATTAAATGATGCTTTGCATGGATTATGATGTCATAATTTTGCATTGCATACTGCATTGCATGGATTGTGATGTCATAATTTTGCATTGCATACTGCATTGCATGGATTGTGATGTCATAATTTTGCATTAAATGATGCTTTGCATGGATTATGATGTCATAATTTTGCATTGCATACTGCATTGCAATGATTGTGATGTCATAATTTTGCATTGCATACTGCATTGCATGGATTGTGATGTCATAATTTTGCATTGCATACTGCATTGCATGGATTGTGATGTCATAATTTTGCATTGCATACTACATTGCATGGATTGTGATGTCATACTTTAGCATTAAATGATGCTTTGCATGGATTATGATGTCATAATTTTGCATTGCATACTGCATTGCATGGATTGTGATGTCATAATGTTGCATTACATGATGCTTTGCATGGATTATGATGTCATAATTTTGCATTGCATGGATTGTGATGTCATAATTTTGCATTAAATGATGCTTTGCATGGATTATGATGTCATAATTTTGCATCGCATACTGCATTGCATGGATTGTGATGTCATAATTTTGCATTAAATGATGCTTTGCATGGATTATGATGTCATTATTTTGCATTGCATACTGCATTGCATGGATTGTGATGTCATAATTTTGCATTAAATGATGCTTTGCATGGATTATGATGTCATAATTTTGCATTGCATACTGCATTGCATGGATTGTGATGTCATACTTTTGCATTGCATACTGCATTGCAATGATTGTGATGTCATAATTTTGCATTGCATGAATTGTGATGTCATACTTTTGCATTAAATGATGCTTTGCATGGGTTGTGATGTCATAATTTTGCATTAAATGATGCTTTGAATGGATTATGATGTCATAATTTTGCATTGCATACTGCATTGCATGGATTGTGATGTCATAATTTTGCATTAAATGATGCTTTGCATGGATTATGATGTCATAATTTTGCATTGCATACTGCATTGCATGGATTGTGATGTCATAATTTTGCATTGCATACTGCATTGCATGGATTGTGATGTCATACTTTAGCATTAAATGATGCTTTGCATGGATTATGATGTCATAATTTTGCATTGCATACTGCATTGCATGGATTGTGATGTCATAATTTTGCATTGCATACTGCATTCCATGGATTGTGATGTCATAATGTTGCATTAAATGATGCTTTGCATGGATTGTGATGTCATAATTTTGCATTGCATACTGCATTGCATGGATTGTGATGTCATAATTTTGCATTGCATACTGCATTGCATGGATTGTGATGTCATAATTTTGCATTGCATACTGCATTGCATGGATTGCGATGTCATAATTTTGCATTAAATGATGCTTTGCATGGATTATGATGTCATAATTTTGCATTGCATACTGCATTGCATGGATTGTGATGTCATAATTTAGCATTGCATGGATTGTGATGTCATACTTTTGCATTAAATGATGCTTTGCATGGATTATGATGTCATAATTTTGCATTGCATGCTGCATTGCATGGATTGTGATGTCATAATTTTGCATTGCATACTGCATTGCATGGATTGTGATGTCATACTTTTGCATTAAATGATGCTTCGCATGGATTATGATGTCATAATTTTGCATTGCATACCTCATTGCATGGATTGTGATGTCATAATTTTGCATTGCATACTGCATTGCAATGATTGTGATGTCATAATTTTGCATTGCATGAATTGTGATGTCATACTTTTGCATTAAATGATGCTTTGCATGGATTGTGATGTCATAATTTTGCATTAAATGATGCTTTGAATGGATTATGATGTCATAATTTTGCATTGCATACTGCATTGCATGGATTGTGATGTCATAATTTTGCATTAAATGATGCTTTGCATGGATTATGATGTCATAATTTTGCATTGCATACTGCATTGCATGGATTGTGATGTCATAATTTTGCATTGCATACTACATTGCATGGATTGTGATGTCATACTTTAGCATTAAATGATGCTTTGCATGGATTATGATGTCATAATTTTGCATTGCATACTGCATTGCATGGATTGTGATGTCATAATGTTGCATTACATGATGCTTTGCATGGATTATGATGTCATAATTTTGCATTGCATGGATTGTGATGTCATAATTTTGCATTAAATGATGCTTTGCATGGATTATGATGTCATAATTTTGCATTGCATACAGCATTGCATGGATTGTGATGTCATAATTTTGCATTGCATACTGCATTGCATGGATTGTGATGTCATAATGTTGCATTAAATGATGCTTTGCATGGATTGTGATGTCATAATTTTGCATTGCATACTGCATTGCATGGATTGTGATGTCATAATTTTGCATTGCATACTGCATTGCATGGATTATGATGTCATAATGTTGCATTAAAAGATGCTTTGCATGGATTGTGATGTCATAATTTTGCATTGCATACTGCATTGCATGGATTGTGATGTCATAATGTTGCATTAAATGATGCTTTGCATGGATTGTGATGTCATAATTTTGCATTGCATACTGCATTGCATGGATTGTGATGTCATAATTTTGCATTGCATACTGCATTGCATGGATTGTGATGTCATAATTTTGCATTGCATTCTGCATTGCATGGATTGTGATGTCATACTGTTGCATTAAATGATGCTTTGCATGGATTGTGATGTCATAATTTTGCATTGCATACTGCATTGCATGGATTGTGATGTCATAATTTTGCATTGCATACTGCATTGCATGGATTGTGATGGCATAATTTTGCATTGCATACTGCATTGCATGGATTGTGATGTCATAATGTTGCATTAAATGATGCTTTGCATGGATTGTGATGTCATAATTTTGCATCGCATACTGCATTGCATGGATTGTGATGTCATAATTTTGCATTAAATGATGCTTTGCATGGATTATGATGTCATTATTTTGCATTGCATACTGCATTGCATGGATTGTGATGTCATAATTTTGCATTAAATGATGCTTTGCATGGATTATGATGTCATAATTTTGCATTGCATACTGCATTGCATGGATTGTGATGTCATAATTTAGCATTGCATGGATTGTGATGTCATACTTTTGCATTAAATGATGCTTTGCATGGATTATGATGTCATAATTTTGCATTGCATGCTGCATTGCATGGATTGTGATGTCATAATTTTGCATTGCATACTGCATTGCATGGATTGTGATGTCATACTTTTGCATTAAATGATGCTTCGCATGGATTATGATGTCATAATTTTGCATTGCATACCTCATTGCATGGATTGTGATGTCATAATTTTGCATTGCATACTGCATTGCATGGATTGTGATGTCATAATGTTGCATTAAATGATGCTTTGCATGGATTGTGATGTCATAATTTTGCATCGCATACTGCATTGCATGGATTGTGATGTCATAATTTTGCATTAAATGATGCTTTGCATGGATTATGATGTCATTATTTTGCATTGCATACTGCATTGCATGGATTGTGATGTCATAATTTTGCATTAAATGATGCTTTGCATGGATTATGATGTCATAATTTTGCATTGCATACTGCATTGCATGGATTGTGATGTCATACTTTTGCATTGCATACTGCATTGCAATGATTGTGATGTCATAATTTTGCATTGCATGAATTGTGATGTCATACTTTTGCATTAAATGATGCTTTGCATGGGTTGTGATGTCATAATTTTGCATTAAATGATGCTTTGAATGGATTATGATGTCATAATTTTGCATTGCATACTGCATTGCATGGATTGTGATGTCATAATTTTGCATTAAATGATGCTTTGCATGGATTATGATGTCATAATTTTGCATTGCATACTGCATTGCATGGATTGTGATGTCATAATTTTGCATTGCATACTGCATTGCATGGATTGTGATGTCATACTTTAGCATTAAATGATGCTTTGCATGGATTATGATGTCATAATTTTGCATTGCATACTGCATTGCATGGATTGTGATGTCATAATTTTGCATTGCATACTGCATTCCATGGATTGTGATGTCATAATGTTGCATTAAATGATGCTTTGCATGGATTGTGATGTCATAATTTTGCATTGCATACTGCATTGCATGGATTGTGATGTCATAATTTTGCATTGCATACTGCATTGCATGGATTGTGATGTCATAATTTTGCATTGCATACTGCATTGCATGGATTGCGATGTCATAATTTTGCATTAAATGATGCTTTGCATGGATTATGATGTCATAATTTTGCATTGCATACTGCATTGCATGGATTGTGATGTCATAATTTAGCATTGCATGGATTGTGATGTCATACTTTTGCATTAAATGATGCTTTGCATGGATTATGATGTCATAATTTTGCATTGCATGCTGCATTGCATGGATTGTGATGTCATAATTTTGCATTGCATACTGCATTGCATGGATTGTGATGTCATACTTTTGCATTAAATGATGCTTCGCATGGATTATGATGTCATAATTTTGCATTGCATACCTCATTGCATGGATTGTGATGTCATAATTTTGCATTGCATACTGCATTGCAATGATTGTGATGTCATAATTTTGCATTGCATGAATTGTGATGTCATACTTTTGCATTAAATGATGCTTTGCATGGATTGTGATGTCATAATTTTGCATTAAATGATGCTTTGAATGGATTATGATGTCATAATTTTGCATTGCATACTGCATTGCATGGATTGTGATGTCATAATTTTGCATTAAATGATGCTTTGCATGGATTATGATGTCATAATTTTGCATTGCATACTGCATTGCATGGATTGTGATGTCATAATTTTGCATTGCATACTACATTGCATGGATTGTGATGTCATACTTTAGCATTAAATGATGCTTTGCATGGATTATGATGTCATAATTTTGCATTGCATACTGCATTGCATGGATTGTGATGTCATAATGTTGCATTACATGATGCTTTGCATGGATTATGATGTCATAATTTTGCATTGCATGGATTGTGATGTCATAATTTTGCATTAAATGATGCTTTGCATGGATTATGATGTCATAATTTTGCATTGCATACAGCATTGCATGGATTGTGATGTCATAATTTTGCATTGCATACTGCATTGCATGGATTGTGATGTCATAATGTTGCATTAAATGATGCTTTGCATGGATTGTGATGTCATAATTTTGCATTGCATACTGCATTGCATGGATTGTGATGTCATAATTTTGCATTGCATACTGCATTGCATGGATTATGATGTCATAATGTTGCATTAAAAGATGCTTTGCATGGATTGTGATGTCATAATTTTGCATTGCATACTGCATTGCATGGATTGTGATGTCATAATGTTGCATTAAATGATGCTTTGCATGGATTGTGATGTCATAATTTTGCATTGCATACTGCATTGCATGGATTGTGATGTCATAATTTTGCATTGCATACTGCATTGCATGGATTGTGATGTCATAATTTTGCATTGCATTCTGCATTGCATGGATTGTGATGTCATACTGTTGCATTAAATGATGCTTTGCATGGATTGTGATGTCATAATTTTGCATTGCATACTGCATTGCATGGATTGTGATGTCATAATTTTGCATTGCATACTGCATTGCATGGATTGTGATGGCATAATTTTGCATTGCATACTGCATTGCATGGATTGTGATGTCATAATGTTGCATTAAATGATGCTTTGCATGGATTGTGATGTCATAATTTTGCATCGCATACTGCATTGCATGGATTGTGATGTCATAATTTTGCATTAAATGATGCTTTGCATGGATTATGATGTCATTATTTTGCATTGCATACTGCATTGCATGGATTGTGATGTCATAATTTTGCATTAAATGATGCTTTGCATGGATTATGATGTCATAATTTTGCATTGCATACTGCATTGCATGGATTGTGATGTCATAATTTAGCATTGCATGGATTGTGATGTCATACTTTTGCATTAAATGATGCTTTGCATGGATTATGATGTCATAATTTTGCATTGCATGCTGCATTGCATGGATTGTGATGTCATAATTTTGCATTGCATACTGCATTGCATGGATTGTGATGTCATACTTTTGCATTAAATGATGCTTCGCATGGATTATGATGTCATAATTTTGCATTGCATACCTCATTGCATGGATTGTGATGTCATAATTTTGCATTGCATACTGCATTGCAATGATTGTGATGTCATAATTTTGCATTGCATGAATTGTGATGTCATACTTTTGCATTAAATGATGCTTTGCATGGATTGTGATGTCATAATTTTGCATTAAATGATGCTTTGAATGGATTATGATGTCATAATTTTGCATTGCATACTGCATTGCATGGATTGTGATGTCATAATTTTGCATTAAATGATGCTTTGCATGGATTATGATGTCATAATTTTGCATTGCATACTGCATTGCATGGATTGTGATGTCATAATTTTGCATTGCATACTACATTGCATGGATTGTGATGTCATACTTTAGCATTAAATGATGCTTTGCATGGATTATGATGTCATAATTTTGCATTGCATACTGCATTGCATGGATTGTGATGTCATAATGTTGCATTACATGATGCTTTGCATGGATTATGATGTCATAATTTTGCATTGCATGGATTGTGATGTCATAATTTTGCATTAAATGATGCTTTGCATGGATTATGATGTCATAATTTTGCATTGCATACATCATTGCATGGATTGTGATGTCATAATTTTGCATTGCATACTGCATTGCATGGATTGTGATGTCATAATGTTGCATTAAATGATGCTTTGCATGGATTGTGATGTCATAATTTTGCATTGCATACTGCATTGCATGGATTGTGATGTCATAATTTTGCATTGCATACTGCATTGCATGGATTATGATGTCATAATGTTGCATTAAAAGATGCTTTGCATGGATTGTGATGTCATAATTTTGCATTGCATACTGCATTGCATGGATTGTGATGTCACAATGTTGCATTAAATGATGCTTTGCATGGATTGTGATGTCATAATTTTGCATTGCATACTGCATTGCATGGATTGTGATGTCATAATTTTGCATTGCATACTGCATTGCATGGATTGTGATGTCATAATTTTGCATTGCATTCTGCATTGCATGGATTGTGATGTCATACTGTTGCATTAAATGATGCTTTGCATGGATTGTGATGTCATAATTTTGCATTGCATACTGCATTGCATGGATTGTGATGTCATAATTTTGCATTGCATACTGCATTGCATGGATTGTGATGGCATAATTTTGCATTGCATACTGCATTGCATGGATTGTGATGTCATAATGTTGCATTAAATGATGCTTTGCATGGATTGCGATGTCATAATTTTGCATCGCATACTGCATTGCATGGATTGTGATGTCATAATTTTGCATTAAATGATGCTTTGCATGGATTATGATGTCATTATTTTGCATTGCATACTGCATTGCATGGATTGTGATGTCATAATTTTGCATTAAATGATGCTTTGCATGGATTATGATGTCATAATTTTGCATTGCATACTGCATTGCATGGATTGTGATGTCATACTTTTGCATTGCATACTGCATTGCAATGATTGTGATGTCATAATTTTGCATTGCATGAATTGTGATGTCATACTTTTGCATTAAATGATGCTTTGCATGGATTGTGATGTCATAATTTTGCATTAAATGATGCTTTGAATGGATTATGATGTCATAATTTTGCATTGCATACTGCATTGCATGGATTGTGATGTCATAATTTTGCATTAAATGATGCTTTGCATGGATTATGATGTCATAATTTTGCATTGCATACTGCATTGCATGGATTGTGATGTCATAATTTTGCATTGCATACTGCATTGCATGGATTGTGATGTCATACTTTAGCATTAAATGATGCTTTGCATGGATTATGATGTCATAATTTTGCATTGCATACTGCATTGCATGGATTGTGATGTCATAATTTTGCATTGCATACTGCATTCCATGGATTGTGATGTCATAATGTTGCATTAAATGATGCTTTGCATGGATTGTGATGTCATAATTTTGCATTGCATACTGCATTGCATGGATTGTGATGTCATAATTTTGCATTGCATACTGCATTGCATGGATTGTGATGTCATAATTTTGCATTGCATACTGCATTGCATGGATTGCGATGTCATAATTTTGCATTAAATGATGCTTTGCATGGATTATGATGTCATAATTTTGCATTGCATACTGCATTGCATGGATTGTGATGTCATAATTTAGCATTGCATGGATTGTGATGTCATACTTTTGCATTAAATGATGCTTTGCATGGATTATGATGTCATAATTTTGCATTGCATGCTGCATTGCATGGATTGTGATGTCATAATTTTGCATTGCATACTGCATTGCATGGATTGTGATGTCATACTTTTGCATTAAATGATGCTTCGCATGGATTATGATGTCATAATTTTGCATTGCATACCTCATTGCATGGATTGTGATGTCATAATTTTGCATTGCATACTGCATTGCAATGATTGTGATGTCATAATTTTGCATTGCATGAATTGTGATGTCATACTTTTGCATTAAATGATGCTTTGCATGGATTGTGATGTCATAATTTTGCATTAAATGATGCTTTGAATGGATTATGATGTCATAATTTTGCATTGCATACTGCATTGCATGGATTGTGATGTCATAATTTTGCATTAAATGATGCTTTGCATGGATTATGATGTCATAATTTTGCATTGCATACTGCATTGCATGGATTGTGATGTCATAATTTTGCATTGCATACTACATTGCATGGATTGTGATGTCATACTTTAGCATTAAATGATGCTTTGCATGGATTATGATGTCATAATTTTGCATTGCATACTGCATTGCATGGATTGTGATGTCATAATGTTGCATTACATGATGCTTTGCATGGATTATGATGTCATAATTTTGCATTGCATGGATTGTGATGTCATAATTTTGCATTAAATGATGCTTTGCATGGATTATGATGTCATAATTTTGCATTGCATACAGCATTGCATGGATTGTGATGTCATAATTTTGCATTGCATACTGCATTGCATGGATTGTGATGTCATAATGTTGCATTAAATGATGCTTTGCATGGATTGTGATGTCATAATTTTGCATTGCATACTGCATTGCATGGATTGTGATGTCATAATTTTGCATTGCATACTGCATTGCATGGATTATGATGTCATAATGTTGCATTAAAAGATGCTTTGCATGGATTGTGATGTCATAATTTTGCATTGCATACTGCATTGCATGGATTGTGATGTCATAATGTTGCATTAAATGATGCTTTGCATGGATTGTGATGTCATAATTTTGCATTGCATACTGCATTGCATGGATTGTGATGTCATAATTTTGCATTGCATACTGCATTGCATGGATTGTGATGTCATAATTTTGCATTGCATTCTGCATTGCATGGATTGTGATGTCATACTGTTGCATTAAATGATGCTTTGCATGGATTGTGATGTCATAATTTTGCATTGCATACTGCATTGCATGGATTGTGATGTCATAATTTTGCATTGCATACTGCATTGCATGGACTGTGATGGCATAATTTTGCATTGCATACTGCATTGCATGGATTGTGATGTCATAATGTTGCATTAAATGATGCTTTGCATGGATTGTGATGTCATAATTTTGCATCGCATACTGCATTGCATGGATTGTGATGTCATAATTTTGCATTAAATGATGCTTTGCATGGATTATGATGTCATTATTTTGCATTGCATACTGCATTGCATGGATTGTGATGTCATAATTTTGCATTAAATGATGCTTTGCATGGATTATGATGTCATAATTTTGCATTGCATACTGCATTGCATGGATTGTGATGTCATACTTTTGCATTGCATACTGCATTGCAATGATTGTGATGTCATAATTTTGCATTGCATGAATTGTGATGTCATACTTTTGCATTAAATGATGCTTTGCATGGATTGTGATGTCATAATTTTGCATTAAATGATGCTTTGAATGGATTATGATGTCATAATTTTGCATTGCATACTGCATTGCATGGATTGTGATGTCATAATTTTGCATTAAATGATGCTTTGCATGGATTATGATGTCATAATTTTGCATTGCATACTGCATTGCATGGATTGTGATGTCATAATTTTGCATTGCATACTGCATTGCATGGATTGTGATGTCATACTTTAGCATTAAATGATGCTTTGCATGGATTATGATGTCATAATTTTGCATTGCATACTGCATTGCATGGATTGTGATGTCATAATTTTGCATTGCATACTGCATTCCATGGATTGTGATGTCATAATGTTGCATTAAATGATGCTTTGCATGGATTGTGATGTCATAATTTTGCATTGCATACTGCATTGCATGGATTGTGATGTCATAATTTTGCATTGCATACTGCATTGCATGGATTGTGATGTCATAATTTTGCATTGCATACTGCATTGCATGGATTGTGATGTCATAATTTTGCATTGCATACTACATTGCATGGATTGTGATGTCATACTTTAGCATTAAATGATGCTTTGCATGGATTATGATGTCATAATTTTGCATTGCATACTGCATTGCATGGATTGTGATGTCATAATTTTGCATTGCATACTGCATTGCATGGATTGTGATGTCATAATTTTGCATTAAATGATGCTTTGCATGGATTATGATGTCATAATTTTGCATTGCATACTGCATTGCAATGATTGTGATGTCATAATTTTGCATTGCATACTGCATTGCATGGATTGTGATGTCATAATTTTGCATTGCATACTGCATTGCATGGATTGTGATGTCATAATTTTGCATTGCATACTACATTGCATGGATTGTGATGTCATACTTTAGCATTAAATGATGCTTTGCATGGATTATGATGTCATAATTTTGCATTGCATACTGCATTGCATGGATTGTGATGTCATAATGTTGCATTACATGATGCTTTGCATGGATTATGATGTCATAATTTTGCATTGCATGGATTGTGATGTCATAATTTTGCATTAAATGATGCTTTGCATGGATTATGATGTCATAATTTTGCATCGCATACTGCATTGCATGGATTGTGATGTCATAATTTTGCATTAAATGATGCTTTGCATGGATTATGATGTCATTATTTTGCATTGCATACTGCATTGCATGGATTGTGATGTCATAATTTTGCATTAAATGATGCTTTGCATGGATTATGATGTCATAATTTTGCATTGCATACTGCATTGCATGGATTGTGATGTCATACTTTTGCATTGCATACTGCATTGCAATGATTGTGATGTCATAATTTTGCATTGCATGAATTGTGATGTCATACTTTTGCATTAAATGATGCTTTGCATGGGTTGTGATGTCATAATTTTGCATTAAATGATGCTTTGAATGGATTATGATGTCATAATTTTGCATTGCATACTGCATTGCATGGATTGTGATGTCATAATTTTGCATTAAATGATGCTTTGCATGGATTATGATGTCATAATTTTGCATTGCATACTGCATTGCATGGATTGTGATGTCATAATTTTGCATTGCATACTGCATTGCATGGATTGTGATGTCATACTTTAGCATTAAATGATGCTTTGCATGGATTATGATGTCATAATTTTGCATTGCATACTGCATTGCATGGATTGTGATGTCATAATTTTGCATTGCATACTGCATTCCATGGATTGTGATGTCATAATGTTGCATTAAATGATGCTTTGCATGGATTGTGATGTCATAATTTTGCATTGCATACTGCATTGCATGGATTGTGATGTCATAATTTTGCATTGCATACTGCATTGCATGGATTGTGATGTCATAATTTTGCATTGCATACTGCATTGCATGGATTGCGATGTCATAATTTTGCATTAAATGATGCTTTGCATGGATTATGATGTCATAATTTTGCATTGCATACTGCATTGCATGGATTGTGATGTCATAATTTAGCATTGCATGGATTGTGATGTCATACTTTTGCATTAAATGATGCTTTGCATGGATTATGATGTCATAATTTTGCATTGCATGCTGCATTGCATGGATTGTGATGTCATAATTTTGCATTGCATACTGCATTGCATGGATTGTGATGTCATACTTTTGCATTAAATGATGCTTCGCATGGATTATGATGTCATAATTTTGCATTGCATACCTCATTGCATGGATTGTGATGTCATAATTTTGCATTGCATACTGCATTGCAATGATTGTGATGTCATAATTTTGCATTGCATGAATTGTGATGTCATACTTTTGCATTAAATGATGCTTTGCATGGATTGTGATGTCATAATTTTGCATTAAATGATGCTTTGAATGGATTATGATGTCATAATTTTGCATTGCATACTGCATTGCATGGATTGTGATGTCATAATTTTGCATTAAATGATGCTTTGCATGGATTATGATGTCATAATTTTGCATTGCATACTGCATTGCATGGATTGTGATGTCATAATTTTGCATTGCATACTACATTGCATGGATTGTGATGTCATACTTTAGCATTAAATGATGCTTTGCATGGATTATGATGTCATAATTTTGCATTGCATACTGCATTGCATGGATTGTGATGTCATAATGTTGCATTACATGATGCTTTGCATGGATTATGATGTCATAATTTTGCATTGCATGGATTGTGATGTCATAATTTTGCATTAAATGATGCTTTGCATGGATTATGATGTCATAATTTTGCATTGCATACAGCATTGCATGGATTGTGATGTCATAATTTTGCATTGCATACTGCATTGCATGGATTGTGATGTCATAATGTTGCATTAAATGATGCTTTGCATGGATTGTGATGTCATAATTTTGCATTGCATACTGCATTGCATGGATTGTGATGTCATAATTTTGCATTGCATACTGCATTGCATGGATTATGATGTCATAATGTTGCATTAAAAGATGCTTTGCATGGATTGTGATGTCATAATTTTGCATTGCATACTGCATTGCATGGATTGTGATGTCATAATGTTGCATTAAATGATGCTTTGCATGGATTGTGATGTCATAATTTTGTATTGCATACTGCATTGCATGGATTGTGATGTCATAATTTTGCATTGCATACTGCATTGCATGGATTGTGATGTCATAATTTTGCATTGCATTCTGCATTGCATGGATTGTGATGTCATACTGTTGCATTAAATGATGCTTTGCATGGATTGTGATGTCATAATTTTGCATTGCATACTGCATTGCATGGATTGTGATGTCATAATTTTGCATTGCATACTGCATTGCATGGATTGTGATGGCATAATTTTGCATTGCATACTGCATTGCATGGATTGTGATGTCATAATGTTGCATTAAATGATGCTTTGCATGGATTGTGATGTCATAATTTTGCATCGCATACTGCATTGCATGGATTGTGATGTCATAATTTTGCATTAAATGATGCTTTGCATGGATTATGATGTCATTATTTTGCATTGCATACTGCATTGCATGGATTGTGATGTCATAATTTTGCATTAAATGATGCTTTGCATGGATTATGATGTCATAATTTTGCATTGCATACTGCATTGCATGGATTGTGATGTCATACTTTTGCATTGCATACTGCATTGCAATGATTGTGATGTCATAATTTTGCATTGCATGAATTGTGATGTCATACTTTTGCATTAAATGATGCTTTGCATGGATTGTGATGTCATAATTTTGCATTAAATGATGCTTTGAATGGATTATGATGTCATAATTTTGCATTGCATACTGCATTGCATGGATTGTGATGTCATAATTTTGCATTAAATGATGCTTTGCATGGATTATGATGTCATAATTTTGCATTGCATACTGCATTGCATGGATTGTGATGTCATAATTTTGCATTGCATACTGCATTGCATGGATTGTGATGTCATACTTTAGCATTAAATGATGCTTTGCATGGATTATGATGTCATAATTTTGCATTGCATACTGCATTGCATGGATTGTGATGTCATAATTTTGCATTGCATACTGCATTCCATGGATTGTGATGTCATAATGTTGCATTAAATGATGCTTTGCATGGATTGTGATGTCATAATTTTGCATTGCATACTGCATTGCATGGATTGTGATGTCATAATTTTGCATTGCATACTGCATTGCATGGATTGTGATGTCATAATTTTGCATTGCATACTGCATTGCATGGATTGTGATGTCATAATTTTGCATTGCATACTACATTGCATGGATTGTGATGTCATACTTTAGCATTAAATGATGCTTTGCATGGATTATGATGTCATAATTTTGCATTGCATACTGCATTGCATGGATTGTGATGTCATAATTTTGCATTGCATACTGCATTGCATGGATTGTGATGTCATAATTTTGCATTAAATGATGCTTTGCATGGATTATGATGTCATAATTTTGCATTGCATACTGCATTGCAATGATTGTGATGTCATAATTTTGCATTGCATACTGCATTGCATGGATTGTGATGTCATAATTTTGCATTGCATACTGCATTGCATGGATTGTGATGTCATAATGTTGCATTACATGATGCTTTGCATGGATTGTGATGTCAGAATTTTGCATTGCATACTGCATTGCATGGATTGTGATGTCATAATTTTGCATTAAATGATGCTTTGCATGGATTATGATGTCATAATTTTGCATTGCATACTGCATTGCATGGATTGTGATGTCATAATTTTGCATTGCATACTGCATTGCATGGATTGTGATGTCATACTTTAGCATTAAATGATGCTTTGCATGGATTATGATGTCATAATTTTGCATTGCATACTGCATTGCATGGATTGTGATGTCATAATTTTGCATTGCATACTGCATTGCATGGATTGTGATGTCATAATGTTGCATTAAATGATGCTTTGCATGGATTGTGATGTCATAATTTTGCATTGCATACTGCATTGCATGGATTGTGATGTCATAATTTTGCATTGCATACTGCATTGCATGGATTGTGATGTCATAATTTTGCATTAAATGATGCTTTGCATGGATTATGATGTCATAATTTTGCATTGCATACTGCATTGCATGGATTGTGATGTCATAATTTTGCATTGCATACTACATTGCATGGATTGTGATGTCATACTTTAGCATTAAATGATGCTTTGCATGGATTATGATGTCATAATTTTGCATTGCATACTGCATTGCATGGATTGTGATGTCATAATGTTGCATTAAATGATGCTTTGCATGGATTATGATGTCATAATTTTGCATTGCATGGATTGTGATGTCATAATTTTGCATTAAATGATGCTTTGCATGGATTATGATGTCATAATTTTGCATTGCATACAGCATTGCATGGATTGTGATGTCATAATTTTGCATTGCATACTGCATTGCATGGATTGTGATGTCATAATGTTGCATTAAATGATGCTTTGCATGGATTGTGATGTCATAATTTTGCATTGCATACTGCATTGCATGGATTGTGATGTCATAATTTTGCATTGCATACTGCATTGCATGGATTATGATGTCATAATGTTGCATTAAAAGATGCTTTGCATGGATTGTGATGTCATAATTTTGCATTGCATACTGCATTGCATGGATTGTGATGTCATAATGTTGCATTAAATGATGCTTTGCATGGATTGTGATGTCATAATTTTGCATTGCATACTGCATTGCATGGATTGTGATGTCATAATTTTGCATTGCATACTGCATTGCATGGATTGCGATGTCATAATTTTGCATTGCATTCTGCATTGCATGGATTGTGATGTCATAATGTTGCATTAAATGATGCTTTGCATGGATTGTGATGTCATAATTTTGCATTGCATACTGCATTGCATGGATTGTGATGTCATAATTTTGCATTGCATACTGCATTGCATGGATTGTGATGGCATAATTTTGCATTGCATACTGCATTGCATGGATTGTGATGTCATAATGTTGCATTAAATGATGCTTTGCATGGATTGTGATGTCATAATTTTGCATCGCATACTGCATTGCATGGATTGTGATGTCATAATTTTGCATTAAATGATGCTTTGCATGGATTATGATGTCATTATTTTGCATTGCATACTGCATTGCATGGATTGTGATGTCATAATTTTGCATTAAATGATGCTTTGCATGGATTATGATGTCATAATTTTGCATTGCATACTGCATTGCAATGATTGTGATGTCATAATTTTGCATTGCATGAATTGTGATGTCATACTTTTGCATTAAATGATGCTTTGCATGGATTGTGATGTCATAATTTTGCATTAAACGATGCTTTGAATGGATTATGATGTCATAATTTTGCATTGCATACTGCATTGCATGGATTGTGATGTCATAATTTTGCATTAAATGATGCTTTGCATGGATTATGATGTCATAATTTTGCATTGCATACTGCATTGCATGGATTGTGATGTCATAATTTTGCATTGCATACTGCATTGCATGGATTGTGATGTCATACTTTAGCATTAAATGATGCTTTGCATGGATTATGATGTCATAATTTTGCATTGCATACTGCATTGCATGGATTGTGATGTCATAATTTTGCATTGCATACTGCATTCCATGGATTGTGATGTCATAATGTTGCATTAAATGATGCTTTGCATGGATTGTGATGTCATAATTTTGCATTGCATACTGCATTGCATGGATTGTGATGTCATAATTTTGCATTGCATACTGCATTGCATGGATTGTGATGTCATAATTTTGCATTGCATACTGCATTGCATGGATTGTGATGTCATAATTTTGCATTGCATACTACATTGCATGGATTGTGATGTCATACTTTAGCATTAAATGATGCTTTGCATGGATTATGATGTCAGAATTTTGCATTGCATACTGCATTGCATGGATTGTGATGTCATAATTTTGCATTAAATGATGCTTTGCATGGATTATGATGTCATAATTTTGCATTGCATACTGCATTGCATGGATTGTGATGTCATAATTTTGCATTGCATACTGCATTGCATGGATTGTGATGTCATACTTTAGCATTAAATGATGCTTTGCATGGATTATGATGTCATAATTTTGCATTGCATACTGCATTGCATGGATTGTGATGTCATAATTTTGCATTGCATACTGCATTGCATGGATTGTGATGTCATAATGTTGCATTAAATGATGCTTTGCATGGATTGTGATGTCATAATTTTGCATTGCATACTGCATTGCATGGATTGTGATGTCATAATTTTGCATTGCATACTGCATTGCATGGATTGTGATGTCATAATTTTGCATTAAATGATGCTTTGCATGGATTATGATGTCATAATTTTGCATTCCATACTGCATTGCAATGATTGTGATGTCATAATTTTGCATTGCATACTGCATTGCATGGATTGTGATGTCATAATTTTGCATTGCATACTGCATTGCATGGATTGTGATGTCATAATGTTGCATTAAATGATGCTTTGCAAGGATTGTGATGTCATAATTTTGCATTGCATACTGCATTGCATGGATTGTGATGTCATAATTTTGCATTAAATGATGCTTTGCATGGATTGTGATGTCATAATTTTGCATTGCATACTGCATTGCATGGATTGTGATGTCATAATTTTGCATTAAATGATGCTTTGCATGGATTATGATGTCATAATTTTGCATTGCATACTGCATTGCATGGATTGTGATGTCATAATTTTGCATTGCATACTGCATTGCATGGATTGTGATGTCATAATGTTGCATTGCATACTGCATTGCATGGATTGTGATGTCATAATGTTGCATTAAATGATGCTTTGCATGGATTGTGATGTCATAATTTTGCATTGCATACTGCATTGCATGGATTGTGATGTCATAATTTTGCATTAAATGATGCTTTGCATGGATTATGATGTCATAATTTTGCATTGCATACTGCATTGCATGGATTGTGATGTCATAATTTTGCATTGCATTCTGCATTGCATGGATTGTGATGTCATAATTTTGCATTGCATACTGCATTGCATGGATTGTGATGTCATAATGTTGCATTAAATGATGCTTTGCATGGATTGTGATGTCATAATTTTGCATTGCATACTGCATTGCATGGATTGCGATGTCATAATTTTGCATTAAATGATGCTTTGCATGGATTATGATGTCATAATTTTGCATTGCATACTGCATTGCATGGATTGTGATGTCATAATTTTGCATTGCATGGATTGTGATGTCATACTTTTGCATTAAATGATGCTTTGCATGGATTGTGATGTCATAATTTTGCATTAAATGATGCTTTGAATGGATTATGATGTCATAATTTTGCATTGCATACTGCATTGCATGGATTGTGATGTCATAATTTTGCATTAAATGATGCTTTGCATGGATTATGATGTCATAATTTTGCATTGCATACTGCATTGCATGGATTGTGATGTCATAATTTTGCATTGCATACTGCATTGCATGGATTGTGATGTCATACTTTAGCATTAAATGATGCTTTGCATGGATTATGATGTCATAGTTTTGCATTGCATACTGCATTGCATGGATTGTGATGTCATAATTTTGCATTGCATACTGCATTGCATGGGTTGTGATGTCATAATGTTGCATTAAATGATGCTTTGCATGGATTGTGATGTCATAATTTTGCATTGCATACTGCATTGCATGGATTGTGATGTCATAATTTTGCATTAAATGATGCTTTGCATGGATTATGATGTCATAATTTTGCATTGCATACTGCATTGCATGGATTGTGATGTCATAATTTTGCATTGCATACTGCATTGCATGGATTGTGATGTCATACTTTAGCATTAAATGATGCTTTGCATGGATTATGATGTCATAATTTTGCATTGCATACTGCATTGCATGGATTGTGATGTCATAATTTTGCATTGCATACTGGATTGCATGGATTGTGATGTCATAATGTTGCATTAAATGATGCTTTGCATGGATTGTTATGTCATAATTTTGCATTGCATACTGCATTGCATGGATTGCGATGTCATAATTTTGCATTAAATGATGCTTTGCATGGATTATGATGTCATAATTTTGCATTGCATACTGCATTGCATGGATTGTGATGTCATAATTTTGCATTGCATACTGCATTGCATGGATTGTGATGTCATACTTTAGCATTAAATGATGCTTTGCATGGATTATGATGTCATAATTTTGCATTGCATACTGCATTGCATGGATTGTGATGTCATAATTTTGCATTGCATACTGCATTGCATGGATTGTGATGTCATAATGTTGCATTAAATGATGCTTTGCATGGATTGTGATGTCATAATTTTGCATTGCATACTGCATTGCATGGATTGTGATGTCATAATGTTGCATTAAATGATGCTTTGCATGGATTGTGATGTCATAATTTTGCATTGCATACTGCATTGCATGGATTGTGATGTCATAATTTTGCATTAAATGATGCTTTGCATGGATTATGATGTCATAATTTTGCATTGCATACTGCATTGCAATGATTGTGATGTCATAATTTTGCATTGCATACTGCATTGCATGGATTGTGATGTCATAATTTTGCATTGCATACTGCATTGCATGGATTGTGATGTCATAATGTTGCATTACATGATGCTTTGCATGGATTGTGATGTCATAATTTTGCATTGCATACTGCATTGCATGGATTGTGATGTCATAATTTTGCATTGCATACTGCATTGCATGGATTGTGATGGCATAATTTTGCATTGCATACTGCATTGCATGGATTGTGATGTCATAATGTTGCATTAAATGATGCTTTGCATGGATTGTGATGTCATAATTTTGCATCGCATACTGCATTGCATGGATTGTGATGTCATAATTTTGCATTAAATGATGCTTTGCATGGATTATGATGTCATTATTTTGCATTGCATACTGCATTGCATGGATTGTGATGTCATAATTTTGCATTAAATGATGCTTTGCATGGATTATGATGTCATAATTTTGCATTGCATACTGCATTGCAATGATTGTGATGTCATAATTTTGCATTGCATGAATTGTGATGTCATACTTTTGCATTAAATGATGCTTTGCATGGATTGTGATGTCATAATTTTGCATTAAACGATGCTTTGAATGGATTATGATGTCATAATTTTGCATTGCATACTGCATTGCATGGATTGTGATGTCATAATTTTGCATTAAATGATGCTTTGCATGGATTATGATGTCATAATTTTGCATTGCATACTGCATTGCATGGATTGTGATGTCATAATTTTGCATTGCATACTGCATTGCATGGATTGTGATGTCATACTTTAGCATTAAATGATGCTTTGCATGGATTATGATGTCATAATTTTGCATTGCATACTGCATTGCATGGATTGTGATGTCATAATTTTGCATTGCATACTGCATTCCATGGATTGTGATGTCATAATGTTGCATTAAATGATGCTTTGCATGGATTGTGATGTCATAATTTTGCATTGCATACTGCATTGCATGGATTGTGATGTCATAATTTTGCATTGCATACTGCATTGCATGGATTGTGATGTCATAATTTTGCATTGCATACTGCATTGCATGGATTGTGATGTCATAATTTTGCATTGCATACTACATTGCATGGATTGTGATGTCATACTTTAGCATTAAATGATGCTTTGCATGGATTATGATGTCATAATTTTGCATTGCATACTGCATTGCATGGATTGTGATGTCATAATTTTGCATTGCATACTGCATTGCATGGATTGTGATGTCATAATTTTGCATTAAATGATGCTTTGCATGGATTATGATGTCATAATTTTGCATTGCATACTGCATTGCAATGATTGTGATGTCATAATTTTGCATTGCATACTGCATTGCATGGATTGTGATGTCATAATTTTGCATTGCATACTGCATTGCATGGATTGTGATGTCATAATGTTGCATTACATGATGCTTTGCATGGATTGTGATGTCAGAATTTTGCATTGCATACTGCATTGCATGGATTGTGATGTCATAATTTTGCATTAAATGATGCTTTGCATGGATTATGATGTCATAATTTTGCATTGCATACTGCATTGCATGGATTGTGATGTCATAATTTTGCATTGCATACTGCATTGCATGGATTGTGATGTCATACTTTAGCATTAAATGATGCTTTGCATGGATTATGATGTCATAATTTTGCATTGCATACTGCATTGCATGGATTGTGATGTCATAATTTTGCATTGCATACTGCATTGCATGGATTGTGATGTCATAATGTTGCATTAAATGATGCTTTGCATGGATTGTGATGTCATAATTTTGCATTGCATACTGCATTGCATGGATTGTGATGTCATAATTTTGCATTGCATACTGCATTGCATGGATTGTGATGTCATAATTTTGCATTAAATGATGCTTTGCATGGATTATGATGTCATAATTTTGCATTCCATACTGCATTGCAATGATTGTGATGTCATAATTTTGCATTGCATACTGCATTGCATGGATTGTGATGTCATAATTTTGCATTGCATACTGCATTGCATGGATTGTGATGTCATAATGTTGCATTAAATGATGCTTTGCAAGGATTGTGATGTCATAATTTTGCATTGCATACTGCATTGCATGGATTGTGATGTCATAATTTTGCATTAAATGATGCTTTGCATGGATTGTGATGTCATAATTTTGCATTGCATACTGCATTGCATGGATTGTGATGTCATAATTTTGCATTAAATGATGCTTTGCATGGATTATGATGTCATAATTTTGCATTGCATACTGCATTGCATGGATTGTGATGTCATAATTTTGCATTGCATACTGCATTGCATGGATTGTGATGTCATAATGTTGCATTGCATACTGCATTGCATGGATTGTGATGTCATAATGTTGCATTAAATGATGCTTTGCATGGATTGTGATGTCATAATTTTGCATTGCATACTGCATTGCATGGATTGTGATGTCATAATGTTGCATTGCATACTGCATTGCATGGATTGTGATGTCATAATGTTGCATTAAATGATGCTTTGCATGGATTGTGATGTCATAATTTTGCATTGCATACTGCATTGCATGGATTGTGATGTCATAATTTTGCATTAAATGATGCTTTGCATGGATTATGATGTCATAATTTTGCATTGCATACTGCATTGCATGGATTGTGATGTCATAATTTTGCATTGCATTCTGCATTGCATGGATTGTGATGTCATAATTTTGCATTGCATACTGCATTGCATGGATTGTGATGTCATAATGTTGCATTAAATGATGCTTTGCATGGATTGTGATGTCATAATTTTGCATTGCATACTGCATTGCATGGATTGCGATGTCATAATTTTGCATTAAATGATGCTTTGCATGGATTATGATGTCATAATTTTGCATTGCATACTGCATTGCATGGATTGTGATGTCATAATTTTGCATTGCATGGATTGTGATGTCATACTTTTGCATTAAATGATGCTTTGCATGGATTGTGATGTCATAATTTTGCATTAAATGATGCTTTGAATGGATTATGATGTCATAATTTTGCATTGCATACTGCATTGCATGGATTGTGATGTCATAATTTTGCATTAAATGATGCTTTGCATGGATTATGATGTCATAATTTTGCATTGCATACTGCATTGCATGGATTGTGATGTCATAATTTTGCATTGCATACTGCATTGCATGGATTGTGATGTCATACTTTAGCATTAAATGATGCTTTGCATGGATTATGATGTCATAGTTTTGCATTGCATACTGCATTGCATGGATTGTGATGTCATAATTTTGCATTGCATACTGCATTGCATGGGTTGTGATGTCATAATGTTGCATTAAATGATGCTTTGCATGGATTGTGATGTCATAATTTTGCATTGCATACTGCATTGCATGGATTGTGATGTCATAATTTTGCATTAAATGATGCTTTGCATGGATTATGATGTCATAATTTTGCATTGCATACTGCATTGCATGGATTGTGATGTCATAATTTTGCATTGCATACTGCATTGCATGGCTTGTGATGTCATACTTTAGCATTAAATGATGCTTTGCATGGATTATGATGTCATAATTTTGCATTGCATACTGCATTGCATGGATTGTGATGTCATAATTTTGCATTGCATACTGCATTGCATGGATTGTGATGTCATAATGTTGCATTAAATGATGCTTTGCATGGATTGTTATGTCATAATTTTGCATTGCATACTGCATTGCATGGATTGCGATGTCATAATTTTGCATTAAATGATGCTTTGCATGGATTATGATGTCATAATTTTGCATTGCATACTGCATTGCATGGATTGTGATGTCATAATTTTGCATTGCATACTGCATTGCATGGATTGTGATGTCATACTTTAGCATTAAATGATGCTTTGCATGGATTATGATGTCATAATTTTGCATTGCATACTGCATTGCATGGATTGTGATGTCATAATTTTGCATTGCATACTGCATTGCATGGATTGTGATGTCATAATGTTGCATTAAATGATGCTTTGCATGGATTGTGATGTCATAATTTTGCATTGCATACTGCATTGCATGGATTGTGATGTCATAATGTTGCATTAAATGATGCTTTGCATGGATTGTGATGTCATAATTTTGCATTGCATACTGCATTGCATGGATTGTGATGTCATAATTTTGCATTAAATGATGCTTTGCATGGATTATGATGTCATAATTTTGCATTGCATACTGCATTGCAATGATTGTGATGTCATAATTTTGCATTGCATACTGCATTGCATGGATTGTGATGTCATAATTTTGCATTGCATACTGCATTGCATGGATTGTGATGTCATAATGTTGCATTACATGATGCTTTGCATGGATTGTGATGTCAGAATTTTGCATTGCATACTGCATTGCATGGATTGTGATGTCATAATTTTGCATTAAATGATGCTTTGCATGGATTATGATGTCATAATTTTGCATTGCATACTGCATTGCATGGATTGTGATGTCATAATTTTGCATTGCATACTGCATTGCATGGATTGTGATGTCATACTTTAGCATTAAATGATGCTTTGCATGGATTATGATGTCATAATTTCGCATTGCATACTGCATTGCATGGATTGTGATGTCATAATTTTGCATTGCATACTGCATTGCATGGATTGTGATGTCATAATGTTGCATTAAATGATGCTTTGCATGGATTGTGATGTCATAATTTTGCATTGCATACTGCATTGCATGGATTGTGATGTCATAATTTTGCATTGCATACTGCATTGCATGGATTGTGATGTCATAATTTTGCATTAAATGATGCTTTGCATGGATTATGATGTCATAATTTTGCATTGCATACTGCATTGCATGGATTGTGATGTCATAATTTTGCATTGCATACTACATTGCATGGATTGTGATGTCATAATTTTGCATTGCATGGATTGTGATGTCATAATTTTGCATTAAATGATGCTTTGCATGGATTATGATGTCATAATTTTGCATTGCATACAACATTGCATGGATTGTGATGTCATAATTTTGCATTGCATACTGCATTGCATGGATTGTGATGTCATAATGTTGCATTAAATGATGCTTTGCATGGATTGTGATGTCATAATTTTGCATTGCATACTGCATTGCATGGATTGTGATGTCATAATTTTGCATTGCATACTGCATTGCATGGATTATGATGTCATAATGTTGCATTAAAAGATGCTTTGCATGGATTGTGATGTCATAATTTTGCATTGCATACTGCATTGCATGGATTGTGATGTCATAATGTTGCATTAAATGATGCTTTGCATGGATTGTGATGTCATAATTTTGCATTGCATACTGCATTGCATGGATTGTGATGTCATAATTTTGCATTGCATACTGCATTGCATGGATTGCGATGTCATAATTTTGCATTGCATTCTGCATTGCATGGATTGTGATGTCATAATGTTGCATTAAATGATGCTTTGCATGGATTGTGATGTCATAATTTTGCATTGCATACTGCATTGCATGGATTGTGATGTCATAATTTTGCATTGCATACTGCATTGCATGGATTGTGATGGCATAATTTTGCATTGCATACTGCATTGCATGGATTGTGATGTCATAATGTTGCATTAAATGATGCTTTGCATGGATTGTGATGTCATAATTTTGCATCGCATACTGCATTGCATGGATTGTGATGTCATAATTTTGCATTAAATGATGCTTTGCATGGATTATGATGTCATTATTTTGCATTGCATACTGCATTGCATGGATTGTGATGTCATAATTTTGCATTAAATGATGCTTTGCATGGATTATGATGTCATAATTTTGCATTGCATACTGCATTGCATGGATTGTGATGTCATACTTTTGCATTGCATACTGCATTGCAATGATTGTGATGTCATAATTTTGCATTGCATGAATTGTGATGTCATACTTTTGCATTAAATGATGCTTTGCATGGATTGTGATGTCATAATTTTGCATTAAACGATGCTTTGAATGGATTATGATGTCATAATTTTGCATTGCATACTGCATTGCATGGATTGTGATGTCATAATTTTGCATTAAACGATGCTTTGCATGGATTATGATGTCATAATTTTGCATTGCATACTGCATTGCATGGATTGTGATGTCATAATTTTGCATTGCATACTGCATTGCATGGATTGTGATGTCATACTTTAGCATTAAATGATGCTTTGCATGGATTATGATGTCATAATTTTGCATTGCATACTGCATTGCATGGATTGTGATGTCATAATTTTGCATTGCATACTGCATTCCATGGATTTTGATGTCATAATGTTGCATTAAATGATGCTTTGCATGGATTGTGATGTCATAATTTTGCATTGCATACTGCATTGCATGGATTGTGATGTCATAATTTTGCATTGCATACTGCATTGCATGGATTGTGATGTCATAATTTTGCATTAAATGATGCTTTGCATGGATTATGATGTCATAATTTTGCATTGCATACTGCATTGCAATGATTGTGATGTCATAATTTTGCATTGCATACTGCATTGCATGGATTGTGATGTCATAATTTTGCATTGCATACTGCATTGCATGGATTGTGATGTCATAATGTTGCATTACATGATGCTTTGCATGGATTGTGATGTCAGAATTTTGCATTGCATACTGCATTGCATGGATTGTGATGTCATAATTTTGCATTAAATGATGCTTTGCATGGATTATGATGTCATAATTTTGCATTGCATACTGCATTGCATGGATTGTGATGTCATAATTTTGCATTGCATACTGCATTGCATGGATTGTGATGTCATACTTTAGCATTAAATGATGCTTTGCATGGATTATGATGTCATAATTTTGCATTGCATACTGCATTGCATGGATTGTGATGTCATAATTTTGCATTGCATACTGCATTGCATGGATTGTGATGTCATAATGTTGCATTAAATGATGCTTTGCATGGATTGTGATGTCATAATTTTGCATTGCATACTGCATTGCATGGATTGTGATGTCATAATTTTGCATTGCATACTGCATTGCATGGATTGTGATGTCATAATTTTGCATTAAATGATGCTTTGCATGGATTATGATGTCATAATTTTGCATTCCATACTGCATTGCAATGATTGTGATGTCATAATTTTGCATTGCATACTGCATTGCATGGATTGTGATGTCATAATTTTGCATTGCATACTGCATTGCATGGATTGTGATGTCATAATGTTGCATTAAATGATGCTTTGCAAGGATTGTGATGTCATAATTTTGCATTGCATACTGCATTGCATGGATTGTGATGTCATAATTTTGCATTAAATGATGCTTTGCATGGATTGTGATGTCATAATTTTGCATTGCATACTGCATTGCATGGATTGTGATGTCATAATTTTGCATTAAATGATGCTTTGCATGGATTATGATGTCATAATTTTGCATTGCATACTGCATTGCATGGATTGTGATGTCATAATTTTGCATTGCATACTGCATTGCATGGATTGTGATGTCATAATGTTGCATTGCATACTGCATTGCATGGATTGTGATGTCATAATGTTGCATTAAATGATGCTTTGCATGGATTGTGATGTCATAATTTTGCATTGCATACTGCATTGCATGGATTGTGATGTCATAATTTTGCATTAAATGATGCTTTGCATGGATTATGATGTCATAATTTTGCATTGCATACTGCATTGCATGGATTGTGATGTCATAATTTTGCATTGCATTCTGCATTGCATGGATTGTGATGTCATAATTTTGCATTGCATACTGCATTGCATGGATTGTGATGTCATAATGTTGCATTAAATGATGCTTTGCATGGATTGTGATGTCATAATTTTGCATTGCATACTGCATTGCATGGATTGCGATGTCATAATTTTGCATTAAATGATGCTTTGCATGGATTATGATGTCATAATTTTGCATTGCATACTGCATTGCATGGATTGTGATGTCATAATTTTGCATTGCATGGATTGTGATGTCATACTTTTGCATTAAATGATGCTTTGCATGGATTGTGATGTCATAATTTTGCATTAAATGATGCTTTGAATGGATTATGATGTCATAATTTTGCATTGCATACTGCATTGCATGGATTGTGATGTCATAATTTTGCATTAAATGATGCTTTGCATGGATTATGATGTCATAATTTTGCATTGCATACTGCATTGCATGGATTGTGATGTCATAATTTTGCATTGCATACTGCATTGGATGGATTGCGATGTCATAATTTTGCATTAAATGATGCTTTGCATGGATTATGATGTCATAATTTTGCATTGCATACTGCATTGCATGGATTGTGATGTCATAATTTTGCATTGCATACTGCATTGCATGGATTGTGATGTCATACTTTAGCATTAAATGATGCTTTGCATGGATTATGATGTCATAATTTTGCATTGCATACTGCATTGCATGGATTGTGATGTCATAATTTTGCATTGCATACTGCATTGCATGGATTGTGATGTCATAATGTTGCATTAAATGATGCTTTGCATGGATTGTGATGTCATAATTTTGCATTGCATACTGCATTGCATGGATTGTGATGTCATAATGTTGCATTAAATGATGCTTTGCATGGATTGTTATGTCATAATTTTGCATTGCATACTGCATTGCATGGATTGCGATGTCATAATTTTGCATTAAATGATGCTTTGCATGGATTATGATGTCATAATTTTGCATTGCATACTGCATTGCATGGATTGTGATGTCATAATTTTGCATTGCATACTGCATTGCATGGATTGTGATGTCATACTTTAGCATTAAATGATGCTTTGCATGGATTATGATGTCATAATTTTGCATTGCATACTGCATTGCATGGATTGTGATGTCATAATTTTGCATTGCATACTGCATTGCATGGATTGTGATGTCATAATGTTGCATTAAATGATGCTTTGCATGGATTGTGATGTCATAATTTTGCATTGCATACTGCATTGCATGGATTGTGATGTCATAATGTTGCATTAAATGATGCTTTGCATGGATTGTGATGTCATAATTTTGCATTGCATACTGCATTGCATGGATTGCGATGTCATAATTTTGCATTAAATGATGCTTTGCATGGATTATGATGTCATAATTTTGCATTGCATACTGCATTGCATGGATTGTGATGTCATAATTTTGCATTGCATGGATTGTGATGTCATACTTTTGCATTAAATGATGCTTTGCATGGATTATGATGTCATAATTTTGCATTGCATACCTCATTGCATGGATTGTGATGTCATACTTTTGCATTAAATGATGCTTTGCATGGATTATGATGTCATAATTTTGCATTGCATACTGCATTGCATGGATTGTGATGTCATAATTTTGCATTGCATACTGCATTGCATGGATTGTGATGTCATAATGTTGCATTAAATGATGCTTTGCATGGATTGTGATGTCATAATTTTGCATTGCATACTGCATTGCATGGATTGTGATGTCATAATGTTGCATTGCATACTGCATTGCATGGATTGTGATGTCATAATTTTGCATTGCATACTGCATTGCGTGGATTGTGATGTCAAAATGTTGCATTAAATGATGCTTTGAATGGATTGTGATGTCATAATTTTGCATTGCATACTGCATTGCATGGATTGTGATGTCATAATTTTGCATTAAATGATGCTTTGCATGGATTTTTGATGTCATAATTTTGCATTGCATACTGCATTGCATGGATTGTGATGTCAAAATGTTGCATTAAATGATGCTTTGAATGGATTATGATGTCATAATTTTGCATTGCATACTGCATTGCATGGATTGTGATGTCATAATTTTGCATTGCATACTGCATTGCATGGATTGTGATGTCATAATGTTGCATTAAATGATGCTTTGCATGGATTGTGATGTCATAATTTTGCATTGCATACTGCATTGCATGGATTGTGATGTCATAATGTTGCATTAAATGATGCTTTGCATGGATTGTGATGTCATAATTTTGCATTGCATACTGCATTGCATGGATTGTGATGTCATAATGTTGCATTAAATGATGCTTTGCATGGATTGTGACGTCATAATTTTGCATTGCATACTGCATTGCATGGATTGCGATATCATAATTTTGCATTAAATGATGCTTTGCATGGATTGTGATGTCATAATTTTGCATTGCATACTGCATTGCATGGATTGTGATGTCATAATTTTGCATTAAATGATGCTTTGCATGGATTATGATGTCATAATTTTGCATTGCATACTGCATTGCATGGATTGTGATGTCATAATGTTGCATTAAATGATGCTTTGCATGGATTGTGATGTCATAATTTTGCATTGCATACTGCATTGCATGGATTGTGATGTCATAATGTTGCATTAAATGATGCTTTGCATGGATTGTGATGTCATAATTTTGCATTGCATACTGCATTGCATGGATTGTGATGTCATAATTTTGCATTAAATGATGCTTTGCATGGATTGTGATGTCATAATTTTGCATTGCATACTGCATTGCATGGATTGTGATGTCTTAATTTTGCATTAAATGATGCTTTGCATGGATTATGATGTCATAATTTTGCATTGCATACTGCATTGCATGGATTGTGATGTCATAATTTTGCATTGCATACTGCATTGCATGGATTGTGATGTCATAATGTTGCATTGCATACTGCATTGCATGGATTGTGATGTCATAATGTTGCATTAAATGATGCTTTGCATGGATTGTGATGTCATAATTTTGCATTGCATACTGCATTGCATGGATTGTGATGTCATAATGTTGCATTAAATGATGCTTTGCATGGATTGTGACGTCATAATTTTGCATTGCATACTGCATTGCATGGATTGCGATGTCATAATTTTGCATTAAATGATGCTTTGCATGGATTGTGATGTCATAATTTTGCATTGCATACTGCATTGCATGGATTGTGATGTCATAATTTTGCATTAAATGATGCTTTGCATGGATTATGATGTCATAATTTTGCATTGCATACTGCATTGCATGGATTGTGATGTCATAATGTTGCATTAAATGATGCTTTGCATGGATTGTGATGTCATAATTTTGCATTGCATACTGCATTGCATGGATTGTGATGTCATAATTTTGCATTAAATGATGCTTTGCATGGATTATGATGTCATAATTTTGCATTGCATACTGCATTGCATGGATTGTGATGTCATAATTTTGCATTGCATACTGCATTGCATGGATTGTGATGTCATAATGTTGCATTGCATACTGCATTGCATGGATTGTGATGTCATAATGTTGCATTACATGATGCTTTGCATGGATTGTGATGTCAGAATTTTGCATTGCATACTGCATTGCATGGATTGTGATGTCATAATTTTGCATTAAATGATGCTTTGCATGGATTATGATGTCATAATTTTGCATTGCATACTGCATTGCATGGATTGTGATGTCATAATTTTGCATTGCATACTGCATTGCATGGATTGTGATGTCATACTTTAGCATTAAATGATGCTTTGCATGGATTATGATGTCATAATTTTGCATTGCATACTGCATTGCATGGATTGTGATGTCATAATTTTGCATTGCATACTGCATTGCATGGATTGTGATGTCATAATGTTGCATTAAATGATGCTTTGCATGGATTGTGATGTCATAATTTTGCATTGCATACTGCATTGCATGGATTGTGATGTCATAATTTTGCATTGCATACTGCATTGCATGGATTGTGATGTCATAATTTTGCATTAAATGATGCTTTGCATGGATTATGATGTCATAATTTTGCATTCCATACTGCATTGCAATGATTGTGATGTCATAATTTTGCATTGCATACTGCATTGCATGGATTGTGATGTCATAATTTTGCATTGCATACTGCATTGCATGGATTGTGATGTCATAATGTTGCATTAAATGATGCTTTGCAAGGATTGTGATGTCATAATTTTGCATTGCATACTGCATTGCATGGATTGTGATGTCATAATTTTGCATTAAATGATGCTTTGCATGGATTGTGATGTCATAATTTTGCATTGCATACTGCATTGCATGGATTGTGATGTCATAATTTTGCATTAAATGATGCTTTGCATGGATTATGATGTCATAATTTTGCATTGCATACTGCATTGCATGGATTGTGATGTCATAATTTTGCATTGCATACTGCATTGCATGGATTGTGATGTCATAATGTTGCATTGCATACTGCATTGCATGGATTGTGATGTCATAATGTTGCATTAAATGATGCTTTGCATGGATTGTGATGTCATAATTTTGCATTGCATACTGCATTGCATGGATTGTGATGTCATAATTTTGCATTAAATGATGCTTTGCATGGATTATGATGTCATAATTTTGCATTGCATACTGCATTGCATGGATTGTGATGTCATAATTTTGCATTGCATTCTGCATTGCATGGATTGTGATGTCATAATTTTGCATTGCATACTGCATTGCATGGATTGTGATGTCATAATGTTGCATTAAATGATGCTTTGCATGGATTGTGATGTCATAATTTTGCATTGCATACTGCATTGCATGGATTGCGATGTCATAATTTTGCATTAAATGATGCTTTGCATGGATTATGATGTCATAATTTTGCATTGCATACTGCATTGCATGGATTGTGATGTCATAATTTTGCATTGCATGGATTGTGATGTCATACTTTTGCATTAAATGATGCTTTGCATGGATTGTGATGTCATAATTTTGCATTAAATGATGCTTTGAATGGATTATGATGTCATAATTTTGCATTGCATACTGCATTGCATGGATTGTGATGTCATAATTTTGCATTGCATACTGCATTGCATGGATTGTGATGTCATACTTTAGCATTAAATGATGCTTTGCATGGATTATGATGTCATAGTTTTGCATTGCATACTGCATTGCATGGATTGTGATGTCATAATTTTGCATTGCATACTGCATTGCATGGGTTGTGATGTCATAATGTTGCATTAAATGATGCTTTGCATGGATTGTGATGTCATAATTTTGCATTGCATACTGCATTGCATGGATTGTGATGTCATAATTTTGCATTAAATGATGCTTTGCATGGATTATGATGTCATAATTTTGCATTGCATACTGCATTGCATGGATTGTGATGTCATAATTTTGCATTGCATACTGCATTGCATGGATTGTGATGTCATACTTTAGCATTAAATGATGCTTTGCATGGATTATGATGTCATAATTTTGCATTGCATACTGCATTGCATGGATTGTGATGTCATAATTTTGCATTGCATACTGCATTGCATGGATTGTGATGTCATAATGTTGCATTAAATGATGCTTTGCATGGATTGTGATGTCATAATTTTGCATTGCATACTGCATTGCATGGATTGCGATGTCATAATTTTGCATTAAATGATGCTTTGCATGGATTATGATGTCATAATTTTGCATTGCATACTGCATTGCATGGATTGTGATGTCATAATTTTGCATTGCATGGATTGTGATGTCATACTTTTGCATTAAATGATGCTTTGCATGGATTATGATGTCATAATTTTGCATTGCATGCTGCATTGCATGGATTGTGATGTCATAATTTTGCATTGCATACTGCATTGCATGGATTGTGATGTCATACTTTTGCATTAAATGATGCTTTGCATGGATTATGATGTCATAATTTTGCATTGCATACCTCATTGCATGGATTGTGATGTCATAATTTTGCATTGCATACTGCATTGCAATGATTGTGATGTCATAATTTTGCATTGCATGAATTGTGATGTCATACTTTTGCATTAAATGATGCTTTGCATGGATTGTGATGTCATAATTTTGCATTAAATGATGCTTTGAATGGATTATGATGTCATAATTTTGCATTGCATACTGCATTGCATGGATTGTGATGTCATAATTTTGCATTAAATGATGCTTTGCATGGATTATGATGTCATAATTTTGCATTGCATACTGCATTGCATGGATTGTGATGTCATAATTTTGCATTGCATACTGCATTGCATGGATTGTGATGTCATAATGTTGCATTAAATGATGCTTTGCATGGATTGTGATGTCATAATTTTGCATTGCATACTGCATTGCATGGATTGTGATGTCATAATGTTGCATTGCATACTGCATTGCATGGATTGTGATGTCATAATTTTGCATTGCATACTGCATTGCGTGGATTGTGATGTCAAAATGTTGCATTAAATGATGCTTTGAATGGATTGTGATGTCATAATTTTGCATTGCATACTGCATTGCATGGATTGTGATGTCATAATTTTGCATTAAATGATGCTTTGCATGGATTTTTGATGTCATAATTTTGCATTGCATACTGCATTGCATGGATTGTGATGTCAAAATGTTGCATTAAATGATGCTTTGAATGGATTATGATGTCATAATTTTGCATTGCATACTGCATTGCATGGATTGTGATGTCATAATTTTGCATTGCATACTGCATTGCATGGATTGTGATGTCATAATGTTGCATTAAATGATGCTTTGCATGGATTGTGATGTCATAATTTTGCATTGCATACTGCATTGCATGGATTGTGATGTCATAATGTTGCATTAAATGATGCTTTGCATGGATTGTGATGTCATAATTTTGCATTGCATACTGCATTGCATGGATTGTGATGTCATAATGTTGCATTAAATGATGCTTTGCATGGATTGTGACGTCATAATTTTGCATTGCATACTGCATTGCATGGATTGCGATATCATAATTTTGCATTAAATGATGCTTTGCATGGATTGTGATGTCATAATTTTGCATTGCATACTGCATTGCATGAATTGTGATGTCATAATTTTGCATTAAATGATGCTTTGCATGGATTATGATGTCATAATTTTGCATTGCATACTGCATTGCATGGATTGTGATGTCATAATGTTGCATTAAATGATGCTTTGCATGGATTGTGATGTCATAATTTTGCATTGCATACTGCATTGCATGGATTGTGATGTCATAATGTTGCATTAAATGATGCTTTGCATGGATTGTGATGTCATAATTTTGCATTGCATACTGCATTGCATGGATTGTGATGTCATAATTTTGCATTAAATGATGCTTTGCATGGATTGTGATGTCATAATTTTGCATTGCATACTGCATTGCATGGATTGTGATGTCTTAATTTTGCATTAAATGATGCTTTGCATGGATTATGATGTCATAATTTTGCATTGCATACTGCATTGCATGGATTGTGATGTCATAATTTTGCATTGCATACTGCATTGCATGGATTGTGATGTCATAATGTTGCATTGCATACTGCATTGCATGGATTGTGATGTCATAATGTTGCATTAAATGATGCTTTGCATGGATTGTGATGTCATAATTTTGCATTGCATACTGCATTGCATGGATTGTGATGTCATAATGTTGCATTAAATGATGCTTTGCATGGATTGTGACGTCATAATTTTGCATTGCATACTGCATTGCATGGATTGCGATGTCATAATTTTGCATTAAATGATGCTTTGCATGGATTGTGATGTCATAATTTTGCATTGCATACTGCATTGCATGGATTGTGATGTCATAATTTTGCATTAAATGATGCTTTGCATGGATTATGATGTCATAATTTTGCATTGCATACTGCATTGCATGGATTGTGATGTCATAATGTTGCATTAAATGATGCTTTGCATGGATTGTGATGTCATAATTTTGCATTGCATACTGCATTGCATGGATTGTGATGTCATAATTTTGCATTAAATGATGCTTTGCATGGATTATGATGTCATAATTTTGCATTGCATACTGCATTGCATGGATTGTGATGTCATAATTTTGCATTGCATACTGCATTGCATGGATTGTGATGTCATAATGTTGCATTGCATACTGCATTGCATGGATTGTGATGTCATAATGTTGCATTACATGATGCTTTGCATGGATTGTGATGTCAGAAATTTGGATTGCATACTGCATTGCATGGATTGTGATGTCATAATTTTGCATTAAATGATGCTTTGCATGGATTATGATGTCATAATTTTGCATTGCATACTGCATTGCATGGATTGTGATGTCATAATTTTGCATTGCATACTGCATTGCATGGATTGTGATGTCATACTTTAGCATTAAATGATGCTTTGCATGGATTATGATGTCATAATTTTGCATTGCATACTGCATTGCATGGATTGTGATGTCATAATTTTGCATTGCATACTGCATTGCATGGATTGTGATGTCATAATGTTGCATTAAATGATGCTTTGCATGGATTGTGATGTCATAATTTTGCATTGCATACTGCATTGCATGGATTGTGATGTCATAATTTTGCATTGCATACTGCATTGCATGGATTGTGATGTCATAATTTTGCATTAAATGATGCTTTGCATGGATTATGATGTCATAATTTTGCATTCCATACTGCATTGCAATGATTGTGATGTCATAATTTTGCATTGCATACTGCATTGCATGGATTGTGATGTCATAATTTTGCATTGCATACTGCATTGCATGGATTGTGATGTCATAATGTTGCATTAAATGATGCTTTGCAAGGATTGTGATGTCATAATTTTGCATTGCATACTGCATTGCATGGATTGTGATGTCATAATTTTGCATTAAATGATGCTTTGCATGGATTGTGATGTCATAATTTTGCATTGCATACTGCATTGCATGGATTGTGATGTCATAATTTTGCATTAAATGATGCTTTGCATGGATTATGATGTCATAATTTTGCATTGCATACTGCATTGCATGGATTGTGATGTCATAATTTTGCATTGCATACTGCATTGCATGGATTGTGATGTCATAATGTTGCATTGCATACTGCATTGCATGGATTGTGATGTCATAATGTTGCATTAAATGATGCTTTGCATGGATTGTGATGTCATAATTTTGCATTGCATACTGCATTGCATGGATTGTGATGTCATAATTTTGCATTAAATGATGCTTTGCATGGATTATGATGTCATAATTTTGCATTGCATACTGCATTGCATGGATTGTGATGTCATAATTTTGCATTGCATTCTGCATTGCATGGATTGTGATGTCATAATTTTGCATTGCATACTGCATTGCATGGATTGTGATGTCATAATGTTGCATTAAATGATGCTTTGCATGGATTGTGATGTCATAATTTTGCATTGCATACTGCATTGCATGGATTGCGATGTCATAATTTTGCATTAAATGATGCTTTGCATGGATTATGATGTCATAATTTTGCATTGCATACTGCATTGCATGGATTGTGATGTCATAATTTTGCATTGCATGGATTGTGATGTCATACTTTTGCATTAAATGATGCTTTGCATGGATTGTGATGTCATAATTTTGCATTAAATGATGCTTTGAATGGATTATGATGTCATAATTTTGCATTGCATACTGCATTGCATGGATTGTGATGTCATAATTTTGCATTAAATGATGCTTTGCATGGATTATGATGTCATAATTTTGCATTGCATACTGCATTGCATGGATTGTGATGTCATAATTTTGCATTGCATACTGCATTGCATGGATTGTGATGTCATACTTTAGCATTAAATGATGCTTTGCATGGATTATGATGTCATAGTTTTGCATTGCATACTGCATTGCATGGATTGTGATGTCATAATTTTGCATTGCATACTGCATTGCATGGGTTGTGATGTCATAATGTTGCATTAAATGATGCTTTGCATGGATTGTGATGTCATAATTTTGCATTGCATACTGCATTGCATGGATTGTGATGTCATAATTTTGCATTAAATGATGCTTTGCATGGATTATGATGTCATAATTTTGCATTGCATACTGCATTGCATGGATTGTGATGTCATAATTTTGCATTGCATACTGCATTGCATGGATTGTGATGTCATACTTTAGCATTAAATGATGCTTTGCATGGATTATGATGTCATAATTTTGCATTGCATACTGCATTGCATTGATTGTGATGTCATAATTTTGCATTGCATACTGCATTGCATGGATTGTGATGTCATAATGTTGCATTAAATGATGCTTTGCATGGATTGTTATGTCATAATTTTGCATTGCATACTGCATTGCATGGATTGCGATGTCATAATTTTGCATTAAATGATGCTTTGCATGGATTATGATGTCATAATTTTGCATTGCATACTGCATTGCATGGATTGTGATGTCATAATTTTGCATTGCATACTGCATTGCATGGATTGTGATGTCATACTTTAGCATTAAATGATGCTTTGCATGGATTATGATGTCATAATTTTGCATTGCATACTGCATTGCATGGATTGTGATGTCATAATTTTGCATTGCATACTGCATTGCATGGATTGTGATGTCATAATGTTGCATTAAATGATGCTTTGCATGGATTGTGATGTCATAATTTTGCATTGCATACTGCATTGCATGGATTGCGATGTCATAATTTTGCATTAAATGATGCTTTGCATGGATTATGATGTCATAATTTTGCATTGCATACTGCATTGCATGGATTGTGATGTCATAATTTTGCATTGCATGGATTGTGATGTCATACTTTTGCATTAAATGATGCTTTGCATGGATTATGATGTCATAATTTTGCATTGCATGCTGCATTGCATGGATTGTGATGTCATAATTTTGCATTGCATACTGCATTGCATGGATTGTGATGTCATACTTTTGCATTAAATGATGCTTTGCATGGATTATGATGTCATAATTTTGCATTGCATACCTCATTGCATGGATTGTGATGTCATAATTTTGCATTGCATACTGCATTGCAATGATTGTGATGTCATAATTTTGCATTGCATGAATTGTGATGTCATACTTTTGCATTAAATGATGCTTTGCATGGATTGTGATGTCATAATTTTGCATTAAATGATGCTTTGAATGGATTATGATGTCATAATTTTGCATTGCATACTGCATTGCATGGATTGTGATGTCATAATTTTGCATTAAATGATGCTTTGCATGGATTATGATGTCATAATTTTGCATTGCATACTGCATTGCATGGATTGTGATGTCATAATTTTGCATTGCATACTGCATTGCATGGATTGTGATGTCATAATGTTGCATTAAATGATGCTTTGCATGGATTGTGATGTCATAATTTTGCATTGCATACTGCATTGCATGGATTGTGATGTCATAATGTTGCATTGCATACTGCATTGCATGGATTGTGATGTCATAATTTTGCATTGCATACTGCATTGCGTGGATTGTGATGTCAAAATGTTGCATTAAATGATGCTTTGAATGGATTGTGATGTCATAATTTTGCATTGCATACTGCATTGCATGGATTGTGATGTCATAATTTTGCATTAAATGATGCTTTGCATGGATTTTTGATGTCATAATTTTGCATTGCATACTGCATTGCATGGATTGTGATGTCAAAATGTTGCATTAAATGATGCTTTGAATGGATTATGATGTCATAATTTTGCATTGCATACTGCATTGCATGGATTGTGATGTCATAATTTTGCATTGCATACTGCATTGCATGGATTGTGATGTCATAATGTTGCATTAAATGATGCTTTGCATGGATTGTGATGTCATAATTTTGCATTGCATACTGCATTGCATGGATTGTGATGTCATAATGTTGCATTAAATGATGCTTTGCATGGATTGTGATGTCATAATTTTGCATTGCATACTGCATTGCATGGATTGTGATGTCATAATGTTGCATTAAATGATGCTTTGCATGGATTGTGACGTCATAATTTTGCATTGCATACTGCATTGCATGGATTGCGATATCATAATTTTGCATTAAATGATGCTTTGCATGGATTGTGATGTCATAATTTTGCATTGCATACTGCATTGCATGGATTGTGATGTCATAATTTTGCATTAAATGATGCTTTGCATGGATTATGATGTCATAATTTTGCATTGCATACTGCATTGCATGGATTGTGATGTCATAATGTTGCATTAAATGATGCTTTGCATGGATTGTGATGTCATAATTTTGCATTGCATACTGCATTGCATGGATTGTGATGTCATAATGTTGCATTAAATGATGCTTTGCATGGATTGTGACGTCATAATTTTGCATTGCATACTGCATTGCATGGATTGCGATGTCATAATTTTGCATTAAATGATGCTTTGCATGGATTGTGATGTCATAATTTTGCATTGCATACTGCATTGCATGGATTGTGATGTCATAATTTTGCATTAAATGATGCTTTGCATGGATTATGATGTCATAATTTTGCATTGCATACTGCATTGCATGGATTGTGATGTCATAATGTTGCATTAAATGATGCTTTGCATGGATTGTGATGTCATAATTTTGCATTGCATACTGCATTGCATGGATTGTGATGTCATAATTTTGCATTAAATGATGCTTTGCATGGATTATGATGTCATAATTTTGCATTGCATACTGCATTGCATGGATTGTGATGTCATAATTTTGCATTGCATACTGCATTGCATGGATTGTGATGTCATAATGTTGCATTGCATACTGCATTGCATGGATTGTGATGTCATAATGTTGCATTAAATGATGCTTTGCATGGATTGTGATGTCATAATGTTGCATTGCATACTGCATTGCATGGATTGTGATGTCATAATTTTGCATTAAATGATGCTTTGCATGGATTATGATGTCATAATTTTGCATTGCATACTGCATTGCATGGATTGTGATGTCATAATTTTGCATTGCATACTGCATTGCATGGATTGTGATGTCATAATGTTGCATTGCATACTGCATTGCATGGATTGTGATGTCATAATGTTGCATTAAATGATGCTTTGCATGGATTGTGATGTCATAATGTTGCATTGCATACTGCATTGCATGGATTGTGATGTCATAATTTTGCATTAAATGATGCTTTGCATGGATTATGATGTCATAATTTTGCATTGCATACTGCATTGCATGGATTGTGATGTCATAATTTTGCATTGCATACTGAATTGCATGGATTGTGATGTCATAATGTTGCATTGCATACTGCATTGCATGGATTGTGATGTCATAATGTTGCATTACATGATGCTTTGCATGGATTGTGATGTCAGAATTTTGCATTGCATACTGCATTGCATGGATTGTGATGTCATAATTTTGCATTAAATGATGCTTTGCATGGATTATGATGTCATAATTTTGCATTGCATACTGCATTGCATGGATTGTGATGTCATAATTTTGCATTGCATACTGCATTGCATGGATTGTGATGTCATACTTTAGCATTAAATGATGCTTTGCATGGATTATGATGTCATAATTTTGCATTGCATACTGCATTGCATGGATTGTGATGTCATAATTTTGCATTGCATACTGCATTGCATGGATTGTGATGTCATAATGTTGCATTAAATGATGCTTTGCATGGATTGTGATGTCATAATTTTGCATTGCATACTGCATTGCATGGATTGTGATGTCATAATTTTGCATTGCATACTGCATTGCATGGATTGTGATGTCATAATTTTGCATTAAATGATGCTTTGCATGGATTATGATGTCATAATTTTGCATTCCATACTGCATTGCAATGATTGTGATGTCATAATTTTGCATTGCATACTGCATTGCATGGATTGTGATGTCATAATTTTGCATTGCATACTGCATTGCATGGATTGTGATGTCATAATGTTGCATTAAATGATGCTTTGCAAGGATTGTGATGTCATAATTTTGCATTGCATACTGCATTGCATGGATTGTGATGTCATAATTTTGCATTAAATGATGCTTTGCATGGATTGTGATGTCATAATTTTGCATTGCATACTGCATTGCATGGATTGTGATGTCATAATTTTGCATTAAATGATGCTTTGCATGGATTATGATGTCATAATTTTGCATTGCATACTGCATTGCATGGATTGTGATGTCATAATTTTGCATTGCATACTGCATTGCATGGATTGTGATGTCATAATGTTGCATTGCATACTGCATTGCATGGATTGTGATGTCATAATGTTGCATTAAATGATGCTTTGCATGGATTGTGATGTCATAATTTTGCATTGCATACTGCATTGCATGGATTGTGATGTCATAATTTTGCATTAAATGATGCTTTGCATGGATTATGATGTCATAATTTTGCATTGCATACTGCATTGCATGGATTGTGATGTCATAATTTTGCATTGCATTCTGCATTGCATGGATTGTGATGTCATAATTTTGCATTGCATACTGCATTGCATGGATTGTGATGTCATAATGTTGCATTAAATGATGCTTTGCATGGATTGTGATGTCATAATTTTGCATTGCATACTGCATTGCATGGATTGCGATGTCATAATTTTGCATTAAATGATGCTTTGCATGGATTATGATGTCATAATTTTGCATTGCATACTGCATTGCATGGATTGTGATGTCATAATTTTGCATTGCATGGATTGTGATGTCATACTTTTGCATTAAATGATGCTTTGCATGGATTGTGATGTCATAATTTTGCATTAAATGATGCTTTGAATGGATTATGATGTCATAATTTTGCATTGCATACTGCATTGCATGGATTGTGATGTCATAATTTTGCATTAAATGATGCTTTGAATGGATTATGATGTCATAATTTTGCATTGCATACTGCATTGCATGGATTGTGATGTCATAATTTTGCATTAAATGATGCTTTGCATGGATTATGATGTCATAATTTTGCATTGCATACTGCATTGCATGGATTGTGATGTCATAATTTTGCATTGCATACTGCATTGCATGGGTTGTGATGTCATAATGTTGCATTAAATGATGCTTTGCATGGATTGTGATGTCATAATTTTGCATTGCATACTGCATTGCATGGATTGTGATGTCATAATTTTGCATTAAATGATGCTTTGCATGGATTATGATGTCATAATTTTGCATTGCATACTGCATTGCATGGATTGTGATGTCATAATTTTGCATTGCATACTGCATTGCATGGATTGTGATGTCATACTTTAGCATTAAATGATGCTTTGCATGGATTATGATGTCATAATTTTGCATTGCATACTGCATTGCATGGATTGTGATGTCATAATTTTGCATTGCATACTGCATTGCATGGATTGTGATGTCATAATGTTGCATTAAATGATGCTTTGCATGGATTGTTATGTCATAATTTTGCATTGCATACTGCATTGCATGGATTGCGATGTCATAATTTTGCATTAAATGATGCTTTGCATGGATTATGATGTCATAATTTTGCATTGCATACTGCATTGCATGGATTGTGATGTCATAATTTTGCATTGCATACTGCATTGCATGGATTGTGATGTCATACTTTAGCATTAAATGATGCTTTGCATGGATTATGATGTCATAATTTTGCATTGCATACTGCATTGCATGGATTGTGATGTCATAATTTTGCATTGCATACTGCATTGCATGGATTGTGATGTCATAATGTTGCATTAAATGATGCTTTGCATGGATTGTGATGTCATAATTTTGCATTGCATACTGCATTGCATGGATTGTGATGTCATAATGTTGCATTAAATGATGCTTTGCATGGATTGTGATGTCATAATTTTGCATTGCATACTGCATTGCATGGATTGCGATGTCATAATTTTGCATTAAATGATGCTTTGCATGGATTATGATGTCATAATTTTGCATTGCATACTGCATTGCATGGATTGTGATGTCATAATTTTGCATTGCATGGATTGTGATGTCATACTTTTGCATTAAATGATGCTTTGCATGGATTATGATGTCATAATTTTGCATTGCATGCTGCATTGCATGGATTGTGATGTCATAATTTTGCATTGCATACTGCATTGCATGGATTGTGATGTCATACTTTTGCATTAAATGATGCTTTGCATGGATTATGATGTCATAATTTTGCATTGCATACCTCATTGCATGGATTGTGATGTCATAATTTTGCATTGCATACTGCATTGCAATGATTGTGATGTCATAATTTTGCATTGCATGAATTGTGATGTCATACTTTTGCATTAAATGATGCTTTGCATGGATTGTGATGTCATAATTTTGCATTAAATGATGCTTTGAATGGATTATGATGTCATAATTTTGCATTGCATACTGCATTGCATGGATTGTGATGTCATAATTTTGCATTAAATGATGCTTTGCATGGATTATGATGTCATAATTTTGCATTGCATACTGCATTGCATGGATTGTGATGTCATAATTTTGCATTGCATACTGCATTGCATGGATTGTGATGTCATAATGTTGCATTAAATGATGCTTTGCATGGATTGTGATGTCATAATTTTGCATTGCATACTGCATTGCATGGATTGTGATGTCATAATGTTGCATTGCATACTGCATTGCATGGATTGTGATGTCATAATTTTGCATTGCATACTGCATTGCGTGGATTGTGATGTCAAAATGTTGCATTAAATGATGCTTTGAATGGATTGTGATGTCATAATTTTGCATTGCATACTGCATTGCATGGATTGTGATGTCATAATTTTGCATTAAATGATGCTTTGCATGGATTTTTGATGTCATAATTTTGCATTGCATACTGCATTGCATGGATTGTGATGTCAAAATGTTGCATTAAATGATGCTTTGAATGGATTATGATGTCATAATTTTGCATTGCATACTGCATTGCATGGATTGTGATGTCATAATTTTGCATTGCATACTGCATTGCATGGATTGTGATGTCATAATGTTGCATTAAATGATGCTTTGCATGGATTGTGATGTCATAATTTTGCATTGCATACTGCATTGCATGGATTGTGATGTCATAATGTTGCATTAAATGATGCTTTGCATGGATTGTGATGTCATAATTTTGCATTGCATACTGCATTGCATGGATTGTGATGTCATAATGTTGCATTAAATGATGCTTTGCATGGATTGTGACGTCATAATTTTGCATTGCATACTGCATTGCATGGATTGCGATATCATAATTTTGCATTAAATGATGCTTTGCATGGATTGTGATGTCATAATTTTGCATTGCATACTGCATTGCATGGATTGTGATGTCATAATTTTGCATTAAATGATGCTTTGCATGGATTATGATGTCATAATTTTGCATTGCATACTGCATTGCATGGATTGTGATGTCATAATGTTGCATTAAATGATGCTTTGCATGGATTGTGATGTCATAATTTTGCATTGCATACTGCATTGCATGGATTGTGATGTCATAATGTTGCATTAAATGATGCTTTGCATGGATTGTGATGTCATAATTTTGCATTGCATACTGCATTGCATGGATTGTGATGTCATAATTTTGCATTAAATGATGCTTTGCATGGATTGTGATGTCATAATTTTGCATTGCATACTGCATTGCATGGATTGTGATGTCTTAATTTTGCATTAAATGATGCTTTGCATGGATTATGATGTCATAATTTTGCATTGCATACTGCATTGCATGGATTGTGATGTCATAATTTTGCATTGCATACTGCATTGCATGGATTGTGATGTCATAATGTTGCATTGCATACTGCATTGCATGGATTGTGATGTCATAATGTTGCATTAAATGATGCTTTGCATGGATTGTGATGTCATAATTTTGCATTGCATACTGCATTGCATGGATTGTGATGTCATAATGTTGCATTAAATGATGCTTTGCATGGATTGTGACGTCATAATTTTGCATTGCATACTGCATTGCATGGATTGCGATGTCATAATTTTGCATTAAATGATGCTTTGCATGGATTGTGATGTCATAATTTTGCATTGCATACTGCATTGCATGGATTGTGATGTCATAATTTTGCATTAAATGATGCTTTGCATGGATTATGATGTCATAATTTTGCATTGCATACTGCATTGCATGGATTGTGATGTCATAATGTTGCATTAAATGATGCTTTGCATGGATTGTGATGTCATAATTTTGCATTGCATACTGCATTGCATGGATTGTGATGTCATAATTTTGCATTAAATGATGCTTTGCATGGATTATGATGTCATAATTTTGCATTGCATACTGCATTGCATGGATTGTGATGTCATAATTTTGCATTGCATACTGCATTGCATGGATTGTGATGTCATAATGTTGCATTGCATACTGCATTGCATGGATTGTGATGTCATAATGTTGCATTAAATGATGCTTTGCATGGATTGTGATGTCATAATGTTGCATTGCATACTGCATTGCATGGATTGTGATGTCATAATTTTGCATTAAATGATGCTTTGCATGGATTATGATGTCATAATTTTGCATTGCATACTGCATTGCATGGATTGTGATGTCATAATTTTGCATTGCATACTGCATTGCATGGATTGTGATGTCATAATGTTGCATTGCATACTGCATTGCATGGATTGTGATGTCATAATGTTGCATTAAATGATGCTTTGCATGGATTGTGATGTCATAATGTTGCATTGCATACTGCATTGCATGGATTGTGATGTCATAATTTTGCATTAAATGATGCTTTGCATGGATTATGATGTCATAATTTTGCATTGCATACTGCATTGCATGGATTGTGATGTCATAATTTTGCATTGCATTCTGCATTGCATGGATTGTGATGTCATAATTTTGCATTGCATACTGCATTGCATGGATTGTGATGTCATAATGTTGCATTAAATGATGCTTTGCATGGATTGTGATGTCATAATTTTGCATTGCATACTGCATTGCATGGATTGCGATGTCATAATTTTGCATTAAATGATGCTTTGCATGGATTATGATGTCATAATTTTGCATTGCATACTGCATTGCATGGATTGTGATGTCATAATTTTGCATTGCATGGATTGTGATGTCATACTTTTGCATTAAATGATGCTTTGCATGGATTATGATGTCATAATTTTGCATTGCATGCTGCATTGCATGGATTGTGATGTCATAATTTTGCATTGCATACTGCATTGCATGGATTGTGATGTCATACTTTTGCATTAAATGATGCTTTGCATGGATTATGATGTCATAATTTTGCATTGCATACCTCATTGCATGGATTGTGATGTCATAATTTTGCATTGCATACTGCATTGCAATGATTGTGATGTCATAATTTTGCATTGCATGAATTGTGATGTCATACTTTTGCATTAAATGATGCTTTGCATGGATTGTGATGTCATAATTTTGCATTAAATGATGCTTTGAATGGATTATGATGTCATAATTTTGCATTGCATACTGCATTGCATGGATTGTGATGTCATAATTTTGCATTAAATGATGCTTTGCATGGATTATGATGTCATAATTTTGCATTGCATACTGCATTGCATGGATTGTGATGTCATAATTTTGCATTGCATACTGCATTGCATGGATTGTGATGTCATAATGTTGCATTAAATGATGCTTTGCATGGATTGTGATGTCATAATTTTGCATTGCATACTGCATTGCATGGATTGTGATGTCATAATGTTGCATTGCATACTGCATTGCATGGATTGTGATGTCATAATTTTGCATTGCATACTGCATTGCGTGGATTGTGATGTCAAAATGTTGCATTAAATGATGCTTTGAATGGATTGTGATGTCATAATTTTGCATTGCATACTGCATTGCATGGATTGTGATGTCATAATTTTGCATTAAATGATGCTTTGCATGGATTTTTGATGTCATAATTTTGCATTGCATACTGCATTGCATGGATTGTGATGTCAAAATGTTGCATTAAATGATGCTTTGAATGGATTATGATGTCATAATTTTGCATTGCATACTGCATTGCATGGATTGTGATGTCATAATTTTGCATTGCATACTGCATTGCATGGATTGTGATGTCATAATGTTGCATTAAATGATGCTTTGCATGGATTGTGATGTCATAATTTTGCATTGCATACTGCATTGCATGGATTGTGATGTCATAATGTTGCATTAAATGATGCTTTGCATGGATTGTGATGTCATAATTTTGCATTGCATACTGCATTGCATGGATTGTGATGTCATAATGTTGCATTAAATGATGCTTTGCATGGATTGTGACGTCATAATTTTGCATTGCATACTGCATTGCATGGATTGCGATATCATAATTTTGCATTAAATGATGCTTTGCATGGATTGTGATGTCATAATTTTGCATTGCATACTGCATTGCATGGATTGTGATGTCATAATTTTGCATTAAATGATGCTTTGCATGGATTATGATGTCATAATTTTGCATTGCATACTGCATTGCATGGATTGTGATGTCATAATGTTGCATTAAATGATGCTTTGCATGGATTGTGATGTCATAATTTTGCATTGCATACTGCATTGCATGGATTGTGATGTCATAATGTTGCATTAAATGATGCTTTGCATGGATTGTGATGTCATAATTTTGCATTGCATACTGCATTGCATGGATTGTGATGTCATAATTTTGCATTAAATGATGCTTTGCATGGATTGTGATGTCATAATTTTGCATTGCATACTGCATTGCATGGATTGTGATGTCTTAATTTTGCATTAAATGATGCTTTGCATGGATTATGATGTCATAATTTTGCATTGCATACTGCATTGCATGGATTGTGATGTCATAATTTTGCATTGCATACTGCATTGCATGGATTGTGATGTCATAATGTTGCATTGCATACTGCATTGCATGGATTGTGATGTCATAATGTTGCATTAAATGATGCTTTGCATGGATTGTGATGTCATAATTTTGCATTGCATACTGCATTGCATGGATTGTGATGTCATAATGTTGCATTAAATGATGCTTTGCATGGATTGTGATGTCATAATTTTGCATTGCATACTGCATTGCATGGATTGTGATGTCATAATGTTGCATTAAATGATGCTTTGCATGGATTGTGATGTCATAATTTTGCATTGCATACTGCATTGCATGGATTGTGATGTCATAATGTTGCATTAAATGATGCTTTGCATGGATTGTGACGTCATAATTTTGCATTGCATACTGCATTGCATGGATTGCGATATCATAATTTTGCATTAAATGATGCTTTGCATGGATTGTGATGTCATAATTTTGCATTGCATACTGCATTGCATGGATTGTGATGTCATAATTTTGCATTAAATGATGCTTTGCATGGATTATGATGTCATAATTTTGCATTGCATACTGCATTGCATGGATTGTGATGTCATAATGTTGCATTAAATGATGCTTTGCATGGATTGTGATGTCATAATTTTGCATTGCATACTGCATTGCATGGATTGTGATGTCATAATGTTGCATTAAATGATGCTTTGCATGGATTGTGATGTCATAATTTTGCATTGCATACTGCATTGCATGGATTGTGATGTCATAATTTTGCATTAAATGATGCTTTGCATGGATTGTGATGTCATAATTTTGCATTGCATACTGCATTGCATGGATTGTGATGTCTTAATTTTGCATTAAATGATGCTTTGCATGGATTATGATGTCATAATTTTGCATTGCATACTGCATTGCATGGATTGTGATGTCATAATTTTGCATTGCATACTGCATTGCATGGATTGTGATGTCATAATGTTGCATTGCATACTGCATTGCATGGATTGTGATGTCATAATGTTGCATTAAATGATGCTTTGCATGGATTGTGATGTCATAATTTTGCATTGCATACTGCATTGCATGGATTGTGATGTCATAATGTTGCATTAAATGATGCTTTGCATGGATTGTGACGTCATAATTTTGCATTGCATACTGCATTGCATGGATTGCGATGTCATAATTTTGCATTAAATGATGCTTTGCATGGATTGTGATGTCATAATTTTGCATTGCATACTGCATTGCATGGATTGTGATGTCATAATTTTGCATTAAATGATGCTTTGCATGGATTATGATGTCATAATTTTGCATTGCATACTGCATTGCATGGATTGTGATGTCATAATGTTGCATTAAATGATGCTTTGCATGGATTGTGATGTCATAATTTTGCATTGCATACTGCATTGCATGGATTGTGATGTCATAATTTTGCATTAAATGATGCTTTGCATGGATTATGATGTCATAATTTTGCATTGCATACTGCATTGCATGGATTGTGATGTCATAATTTTGCATTGCATACTGCATTGCATGGATTGTGATGTCATAATGTTGCATTGCATACTGCATTGCATGGATTGTGATGTCATAATGTTGCATTAAATGATGCTTTGCATGGATTGTGATGTCATAATGTTGCATTGCATACTGCATTGCATGGATTGTGATGTCATAATTTTGCATTAAATGATGCTTTGCATGGATTATGATGTCATAATTTTGCATTGCATACTGCATTGCATGGATTGTGATGTCATAATTTTGCATTGCATACTGCATTGCATGGATTGTGATGTCATAATGTTGCATTGCATACTGCATTGCATGGATTGTGATGTCATAATGTTGCATTAAATGATGCTTTGCATGGATTGTGATGTCATAATGTTGCATTGCATACTGCATTGCATGGATTGTGATGTCATAATTTTGCATTAAATGATGCTTTGCATGGATTATGATGTCATAATTTTGCATTGCATACTGCATTGCATGGATTGTGATGTCATAATTTTGCATTGCATTCTGCATTGCATGGATTGTGATGTCATAATTTTGCATTGCATACTGCATTGCATGGATTGTGATGTCATAATGTTGCATTAAATGATGCTTTGCATGGATTGTGATGTCATAATTTTGCATTGCATACTGCATTGCATGGATTGCGATGTCATAATTTTGCATTAAATGATGCTTTGCATGGATTATGATGTCATAATTTTGCATTGCATACTGCATTGCATGGATTGTGATGTCATAATTTTGCATTGCATGGATTGTGATGTCATACTTTTGCATTAAATGATGCTTTGCATGGATTATGATGTCATAATTTAGCATTGCATGCTGCATTGCATGGATTGTGATGTCATAATTTTGCATTGCATACTGCATTGCATGGATTGTGATGTCATACTTTTGCATTAAATGATGCTTTGCATGGATTATGATGTCATAATTTTGCATTGCATACCTCATTGCATGGATTGTGATGTCATAATTTTGCATTGCATACTGCATTGCAATGATTGTGATGTCATAATTTTGCATTGCATGAATTGTGATGTCATACTTTTGCATTAAATGATGCTTTGCATGGATTGTGATGTCATAATTTTGCATTAAATGATGCTTTGAATGGATTATGATGTCATAATTTTGCATTGCATACTGCATTGCATGGATTGTGATGTCATAATTTTGCATTAAATGATGCTTTGCATGGATTATGATGTCATAATTTTGCATTGCATACTGCATTGCATGGATTGTGATGTCATAATTTTGCATTGCATACTGCATTGCATGGATTGTGATGTCATACTTTAGCATTAAATGATGCTTTGCATGGATTATTATGTCATAATTTTGCATTGCATACTGCATTGCATGGATTGTGATGTCATAATTTTGCATTGCATACTGCATTGCATGGATTGTGATGTCATAATGTTGCATTAAATGATGCTTTGCATGGATTGTGATGTCATAATTTTGCATTGCATACTGCATTGCATGGATTGTGATGTCATAATGTTGCATTAAATGATGCTTTGCATGGATTGTGATGTCATAATTTTGCATTGCATACTGCATTGCATGGATTGCGATGTCATAATTTTGCATTAAATGATGCTTTGCATGGATTATGATGTCATAATTTTGCATTGCATACTGCATTGCATGGATTGTGATGTCATAATTTTGCATTGCATACTGCATTGCATGGATTGTGATGTCATAATTTTGCATTGCATACTGCATTGCATGGATTGTGATGTCATAATGTTGCATTAAATGATGCTTTGAATGGATTGTGATGTCATAATTTTGCATTAAATGATGCTTTGCATGGATTGTGATGTCATAATTTTGCATTGCATACTGCATTGCATGGATTGCGATGTCATAATTTTGCATTAAATGATGCTTTGCATGGATTATGATGTCATAATTTTGCATTGCATACTGTATTGCATGGATTGTGATGTCATAATTTTGCATTGCATACTGCATTGCATGGATTGTGATGTCATAATTTTGCATTGCATACTGCATTGCATGGATTGTGATGTCATAATGTTGCATTGCATACTGCATTGCATGGATTGTGATGTCATACTGTTGCATTAAATGATGCTTTGCATGGATTGTGATGTCATAATGTTGCATTGCATACTGCATTGCATGGATTGTGATGTCATAATTTTGCATTAAATGATGCTTTGCATGGATTGTGATGTCATAATTTTGCATTGCATACTGCATTGCATGGATTGTGATGTCATAATTTTGCATTGCATACTGCATTGCATGGATTGTGATGTCATAATGTTGCATTGCATACTGCATTGCATGGATTGTGATGTCATAATGTTGCATTAAATGATGCTTTGCATGGATTGTGATGTCATAATGTTGCATTGCATACTGCATTGCATGGATTGTGATGTCATAATTTTGCATTAAATGATGCTTTGCATGGATTATGATGTCATAATTTTGCATTGCATACTGCATTGCATGGATTGTGATGTCATAATTTTGCATTGCATACTGCATTGCATGGATTGTGATGTCATAATGTTGCATTGCATACTGCATTGCATGGATTGTGATGTCATAATGTTGCATTAAATGATGCTTTGCATGGATTGTGATGTCATAATGTTGCATTGCATACTGCATTGCATGGATTGTGATGTCATAATTTTGCATTAAATGATGCTTTGCATGGATTATGATGTCATAATTTTGCATTGCATACTGCATTGCATGGATTGTGATGTCATAATTTTGCATTGCATTCTGCATTGCATGGATTGTGATGTCATAATTTTGCATTGCATACTGCATTGCATGGATTGTGATGTCATAATGTTGCATTAAATGATGCTTTGCATGGATTGTGATGTCATAATTTTGCATTGCATACTGCATTGCATGGATTGCGATGTCATAATTTTGCATTAAATGATGCTTTGCATGGATTATGATGTCATAATTTTGCATTGCATACTGCATTGCATGGATTGTGATGTCATAATTTTGCATTGCATGGATTGTGATGTCATACTTTTGCATTAAATGATGCTTTGCATGGATTATGATGTCATAATTTAGCATTGCATGCTGCATTGCATGGATTGTGATGTCATAATTTTGCATTGCATACTGCATTGCATGGATTGTGATGTCATACTTTTGCATTAAATGATGCTTTGCATGGATTATGATGTCATAATTTTGCATTGCATACCTCATTGCATGGATTGTGATGTCATAATTTTGCATTGCATACTGCATTGCAATGATTGTGATGTCATAATTTTGCATTAAATGATGCTTTGCATGGATTGTGATGTCATAATTTTGCATTGCATACTGCATTGCATGGATTGCGATGTCATAATTTTGCATTAAATGATGCTTTGCATGGATTATGATGTCATAATTTTGCATTGCATACTGCATTGCATGGATTGTGATGTCATAATTTTGCATTGCATACTGCATTGCATGGATTGTGATGTCATACTTTAGCATTAAATGATGCTTTGCATGGATTATTATGTCATAATTTTGCATTGCATACTGCATTGCATGGATTGTGATGTCATAATTTTGCATTGCATACTGCATTGCATGGATTGTGATGTCATAATGTTGCATTAAATGATGCTTTGCATGGATTGTGATGTCATAATTTTGCATTGCATACTGCATTGCATGGATTGTGATGTCATAATGTTGCATTAAATGATGCTTTGCATGGATTGTGATGTCATAATTTTGCATTGCATACTGCATTGCATGGATTGCGATGTCATAATTTTGCATTAAATGATGCTTTGCATGGATTATGATGTCATAATTTTGCATTGCATACTGCATTGCATGGATTGTGATGTCATAATTTTGCATTGCATACTGCATTGCATGGATTGTGATGTCATAATTTTGCATTGCATACTGCATTGCATGGATTGTGATGTCATAATGTTGCATTAAATGATGCTTTGAATGGATTGTGATGTCATAATTTTGCATTAAATGATGCTTTGCATGGATTGTGATGTCATAATTTTGCATTGCATACTGCATTGCATGGATTGCGATGTCATAATTTTGCATTAAATGATGCTTTGCATGGATTATGATGTCATAATTTTGCATTGCATACTGTATTGCATGGATTGTGATGTCATAATTTTGCATTGCATACTGCATTGCATGGATTGTGATGTCATAATTTTGCATTGCATACTGCATTGCATGGATTGTGATGTCATAATGTTGCATTGCATACTGCATTGCATGGCTTGTGATGTCATAATGTTGCATTAAATGATGCTTTGCATGGATTGTGATGTCATAATGTTGCATTGCATACTGCATTGCATGGATTGTGATGTCATAATTTTGCATTAAATGATGCTTTGCATGGATTGTGATGTCATAATTTTGCATTGCATACTGCATTGCATGGATTGTGATGTCATAATTTTGCATTGCATACTGCATTGCATGGATTGTGATGTCATAATGTTGCATTGCATACTGCATTGCATGGATTGTGATGTCATAATGTTGCATTAAATGATGCTTTGCATGGATTGTGATGTCATAATGTTGCATTGCATACTGCATTGCATGGATTGTGATGTCATAATTTTGCATTAAATGATGCTTTGCATGGATTATGATGTCATAATTTTGCATTGCATACTGCATTGCATGGATTGTGATGTCATAATTTTGCATTGCATACTGCATTGCATGGATTGTGATGTCATAATGTTGCATTGCATACTGCATTGCATGGATTGTGATGTCATAATGTTGCATTAAATGATGCTTTGCATGGATTGTGATGTCATAATGTTGCATTGCATACTGCATTGCATGGATTGTGATGTCATAATTTTGCATTAAATGATGCTTTGCATGGATTATGATGTCATAATTTTGCATTGCATACTGCATTGCATGGATTGTGATGTCATAATTTTGCATTGCATTCTGCATTGCATGGATTGTGATGTCATAATTTTGCATTGCATACTGCATTGCATGGATTGTGATGTCATAATGTTGCATTAAATGATGCTTTGCATGGATTGTGATGTCATAATTTTGCATTGCATACTGCATTGCATGGATTGCGATGTCATAATTTTGCATTAAATGATGCTTTGCATGGATTATGATGTCATAATTTTGCATTGCATACTGCATTGCATGGATTGTGATGTCATAATTTTGCATTGCATGGATTGTGATGTCATACTTTTGCATTAAATGATGCTTTGCATGGATTATGATGTCATAATTTAGCATTGCATGCTGCATTGCATGGATTGTGATGTCATAATTTTGCATTGCATACTGCATTGCATGGATTGTGATGTCATACTTTTGCATTAAATGATGCTTTGCATGGATTATGATGTCATAATTTTGCATTGCATACCTCATTGCATGGATTGTGATGTCATAATTTTGCATTGCATACTGCATTGCAATGATTGTGATGTCATAATTTTGCATTGCATGAATTGTGATGTCATACTTTTGCATTAAATGATGCTTTGCATGGATTGTGATGTCATAATTTTGCATTAAATGATGCTTTGAATGGATTATGATGTCATAATTTTGCATTGCATACTGCATTGCATGGATTGTGATGTCATAATTTTGCATTAAATGATGCTTTGCATGGATTATGATGTCATAATTTTGCATTGCATACTGCATTGCATGGATTGTGATGTCATAATTTTGCATTGCATACTGCATTGCATGGATTGTGATGTCATACTTTAGCATTAAATGATGCTTTGCATGGATTATGATGTCATAATTTTGCATTGCATACTGCATTGCATGGATTGTGATGTCATAATTTTGCATTGCATACTGCATTGCATGGATTGTGATGTCATAATGTTGCATTAAATGATGAATGCATGGATTGTGATGTCATAATTTTGCATTGCATACTGCATTGCATGGATTGTGATGTTATAATTTTGCATTAAATGATGCTTTGCATGGATTATGATGTCATAATTTTGCATTGCATACTGCATTGCATGGATTGTGATGTCATAATTTTGCATTGCATACTGCATTGCATGGATTGTGATGTCATAATGTTGCATTGCATACTGCATTGCATGGATTGTGATGTCATAATTTTGCATTAAATGATGCTTTGCATGGATTGTGATGTCATAATTTTGCATTGCATACTGTATTGCATGGATTGTGATGTCATAATTTTGCATTAAATGATGCTTTGCATGGATTGTGATGTCATAATTTTGCATTGCATACTGCATTGCATGGATTGCGATGTCATAATTTTGCATTAAATGATGCTTTGCATGGATTATGATGTCATAATTTTGCATTGCATACTGCATTGCATGGATTGTGATGTCATAATTTTGCATTGCATACTGCATTGCATGGATTGTGATGTCATACTTTAGCATTAAATGATGCTTTGCATGGATTATTATGTCATAATTTTGCATTGCATACTGCATTGCATGGATTGTGATGTCATAATTTTGCATTGCATACTGCATTGCATGGATTGTGATGTCATAATGTTGCATTAAATGATGCTTTGCATGGATTGTGATGTCATAATTTTGCATTGCATACTGCATTGCATGGATTGTGATGTCATAATGTTGCATTAAATGATGCTTTGCATGGATTGTGATGTCATAATTTTGCATTGCATACTGCATTGCATGGATTGCGATGTCATAATTTTGCATTAAATGATGCTTTGCATGGATTATGATGTCATAATTTTGCATTGCATACTGCATTGCATGGATTGTGATGTCATAATTTTGCATTGCATACTGCATTGCATGGATTGTGATGTCATAATTTTGCATTGCATACTGCATTGCATGGATTGTGATGTCATAATGTTGCATTAAATGATGCTTTGAATGGATTGTGATGTCATAATTTTGCATTAAATGATGCTTTGCATGGATTGTGATGTCATAATTTTGCATTGCATACTGCATTGCATGGATTGCGATGTCATAATTTTGCATTAAATGATGCTTTGCATGGATTATGATGTCATAATTTTGCATTGCATACTGCATTGCATGGATTGTGATGTCATAATTTTGCATTGCATACTGCATTGCATGGATTGTGATGTCATACTTTAGCATTAAATGATGCTTTGCATGGATTATGATGTCATAATTTTGCATTGCATACTGCATTGCATGGATTGTGATGTCATAATTTTGCATTGCATACTGCATTGCATGGATTGTGATGTCATAATGTTGCATTAAATGATGCTTTGCATGGATTGTGATGTCATAAGTTTACATTGCATACTGCATTGCATGGATTGTGATGTCATAATGTTGCATTAAATGATGCTTTGCATGGATTGTGATGTCATAATTTTGCATTGCATACTGCATTGCATGGATTGCGATGTCATAATTTTGCATTAAATGATGCTTTGCATGGATTATGATGTCATAATTTTGCATTGCATACTGCATTGCATGGATTGTGATGTCATAATTTTGCATTGCATGGATTGTGATGTCATACTTTTGCATTAAATGATGCTTTGCATGGATTATGATGTCATAATTTTGCATTGCATACTGCATTGCATGGATTGTGATGTCATAATGTTGCATTAAATGATGCTTTGCATGGATTGTGATGTCATAATTTTGCATTGCATACTGCATTGCATGGATTGTGATGTCATAATTTTGCATTGCATACTGCATTGCATGGATTGTGATGTCATAATTTTGCATTGCATACTGCATTGCATGGATTGTGATGTCATAATGTTGCATTAAATGATGTTTTGAATGGATTGTGATGTCATAATTTTGCATTGCATACTGCATTGCATGGATTGTGATGTCATAATTTTGCATTAAATTATGCTTTGCATGGATTGTGATGTCATAATTTTGCATTGCATACTGCATTGCATGGATTGCGATGTCATAATTTTGCATTAAATGATGCTTTGCATGGATTATGATGTCATAATTTTGCATTGCATACTGCATTGCATGGATTGTGATGTCATAATTTTGCATTGCATACTGCATTGCATGGATTGTGATGTCATAATGTTGCATTAAATGATGCTTTGTATGTATTGTGATGTCATAATTTTGCATTGCATACTGCATTGCATGGATTGTGATGTCCTAATTTTGCATTGCATACTGCATTGCATGGATTGTGATGTCATAATTTTGCATTGCATACTGCATTGCATGGATTGTGATGTCATAATGTTGCATTAAATGATGCTTTGCATGGATTGTGATGTCATAATTTTGCATTGCATACTGCATTGCATGGATTGTGATGTCATAATTTTGCATTAAATGATGCTTTGCATGGATTGTGATGTCATAATTTTGCATTGCATACTGCATTGCATGGATTGCGATGTCATAATTTTGCATTAAATGATGCTTTGCATGGATTATGATGTCATAATTTTGCATTGCATACTGCATTGCATGGATTGTGATGTCATAATTTTGCATTGCATGTATTGTGATGTCATACTTTTGCATTAAATGATGCTTTGCATGGATTATGATGTCATAATTTTGCATTGCATACTGCATTGCATGGATTGTGATGTCATAATTTTGCATTGCATACTGCATTGCATGGATTATGATGTCATAATTTTGCATTGCATACTGCATTGCATGGATTATGATGTCATAATTTTGCATTGCATACTGCATTGCATGGATTGTGATGTCATAATTTTGCATTGCATACTGCATTGCATGGATTGCGATGTCATAATTTTGCATTGCATACTGCATTGCATGGATTGTGATGTCATAATTTTGCATTGCATACTGCATTGCATGGATTGTGATGTCATAATGTTGCATTAAATGATGCTTTGCATGGATTATGATGTCATAATTTTGCATTAGATACTGCATTGCATGGATTGTGATGTCATAATTTTGCATTGCATACTGCATTGCATGGATTGTGATGTCATAATTTTGCATTAAATGATGCTTTGCATGGATTATGATGTCATAATTTTGCATTGCATACTGCATTGCATGGATTGTGATGTCATAATTTTGCATTGCATACTGCATTGCATGGATTGTGATGTCATAATTTTGCATTGCATACTGCATTGCATGGATTGTGATGTTATAATTTTGCATTGCATACTGCATTGCATGGATTGTGATGTCATAATGTTGCATTAAATGATGCTTTGCATGGATTGTGATGTCATAATTTTGCATTGCATACTGCATTGCATGGATTGTGATGTCATAATGTTGCATTAAATGATGCTTTGCATGGATTGCGATGTCATAATTTTGCATTGCATACTGCATTGCATGGATTGTGATGTCATAATTTTGCATTAAATGATGCTTTGCATGGATTATGATGTCATAATTTTGCATTGCATACTGCATTGCAATGATTGTGATGTCATAATTTTGCATTGCATACTGCATTGCATGGATTGTGATGTCATAATTTTGCATTGCATACTGCATTGCATGGATTGTGATGTCATAATGTTGCATTACATGATGCTTTGCTTGGATTGTGATGTCATAATTTTGCATTGCATACTGCATTGCATGGATTGTGATGTCATAATTTTGCATTAAATGATGCTTTGCATGGATTATGATGTCATAATTTTGCATTGCATACTGCATTGCATGGATTGTGATGTCATAATTTTGCATTGCATACTGCATTGCATGGATTGTGATGTCATAATGTTGCATTAAATGATGCTTCGCATGGATTGTGATGTCATAATTTTGCATTGCATACTGCATTGCATGGATTGTGATGTCATAATTTTGCATTAAATGATGCTTTGCATGGATTGTGATGTCATAATTTTGCATTGCATACTGCATTGCATGGATTGTGATGTCATAATTTTGCATTAAATGATGCTTTGCATGGATTATGATGTCATAATTTTGAATTGCATACTGCATTGCATGGATTGTGATGTCATAATTTTGCATTGCATACTGCATTGCATGGATTGTGATGTCATAATGTTGCATTGCATACTGCATTGCATGGATTGTGATGTCATAATGTTGCATTAAATGATGCTTTGCATGGATTGTGATGTCATAATTTTGCATTGCATACTGCATTGCATGGATTGTGATGTCATAATTTTGCATTAAATGATGCTTTGCATGGATTATGATGTCATAATTTTGCATTGCATACTGCATTGCATGGATTGTGATGTCATAATTTTGCATTGCATTCTGCATTGCATGGATTGTGATGTCATAATTTTGCATTGCATACTGCATTGCATGGATTGTGATGTCATAATGTTGCATTAAATGATGCTTTGCATGGATTGCGATGTCATAATTTTGCATTAAATGATGCTTTGCATGGATTATGATGTCATAATTTTGCATTGCATACTGCATTGCATGGATTGTGATGTCATAATTTTGCATTGCATGGATTGTGATGTCATACTTTTGCATTAAATGATGCTTTGCATGGATTATGATGTCATAATTTTGCATTGCATGCTGCATTGCATGGATTGTGATGTCATAATTTTGCATTGCATACTGCATTGCATGGATTGTGATGTCATAATTTTGCATTAAATGATGCTTTGCATGGATTATGATGTCATAATTTTGCATTGCATACTGCATTGCATGGATTGTGATGTCATAATTTTGCATTAAATGATGCTTTGCATGGATTATGATGTCATAATTTTGCATTGCATACTGCATTGCATGGATTGTGATGTCATAATTTTGCATTAAATGATGCTTTGCATGGATTGTGATGTCATAATTTTGCATTAAATGATGCTTTGCATGGATTATGATGTCATAATTTTGCATTGCATACTGCATTGCATGGATTGTGATGTCATAATTTTGCATTAAATGATGCTTTGCATGGATTGTGATGTCATAATTTTGCATTAAATGATGCTTTGCATGGATTATGATGTCATAATTTTGCATTGCATACTGCATTGCATGGATTGTGATGTCATAATGTTGCATTAAATGATGCTTTGCATGGATTGTGATGTCATAATTTTGCATTGCATACTGCATTGCATGGATTGTGATGTCATAATTTTGCATTAAATGATGCTTTGCATGGATTGTGATGTCATAATTTTGCATTGCATACTGCATTGCATGGATTGTGATGTCATAATTTTGCATTAAATGATGCTTTGCATGGATTATGATGTCATAATTTTGCATTGCATACTGCATTGCATGGATTGTGATGTCATAATTTTGCATTGCATACTGCATTGCATGGATTGTGATGTCATAATGTTGCATTGCATACTGCATTGCATGGATTGTGATGTCATAATGTTGCATTAAATGATGCTTTGCATGGATTGTGATGTCATAATTTTGCATTGCATACTGCATTGCATGGATTGTGATGTCATAATTTTGCATTAAATGATGCTTTGCATGGATTATGATGTCATAATTTTGCATTGCATACTGCATTGCATGGATTGTGATGTCATAATTTTGCATTGCATTCTGCATTGCATGGATTGTGATGTCATAATTTTGCATTGCATACTGCATTGCATGGATTGTGATGTCATAATGTTGCATTAAATGATGCTTTGCATGGATTGTGATGTCATAATTTTGCATTGCATACTGCATTGCATGGATTGCGATGTCATAATTTTGCATTAAATGATGCTTTGCATGGATTATGATGTCATAATTTTGCATTGCATACTGCATTGCATGGATTGTGATGTCATAATTTTGCATTGCATGGATTGTGATGTCATACTTTTGCATTAAATGATGCTTTGCATGGATTATGATGTCATAATTTTGCATTGCATGCTGCATTGCATGGATTGTGATGTCATAATTTTGCATTGCATACTGCATTGCATGGATTGTGATGTCATAATTTTGCATTAAATGATGCTTTGCATGGATTATGATGTCATAATTTTGCATTGCATACTGCATTGCATGGATTGTGATGTCATAATTTTGCATTAAATGATGCTTTGCATGGATTATGATGTCATAATTTTGCATTGCATACTGCATTGCATGGATTGTGATGTCATAATTTTGCATTAAATGATGCTTTGCATGGATTGTGATGTCATAATTTTGCATTAAATGATGCTTTGCATGGATTATGATGTCATTATTTTGCATTGCATATTGCATTGCATGGATTGTGATGTCATAATTTTGCATTAAATGATGCTTTGCATGGATTATGATGTCATAATTTTGCATTGCATACTGCATTGCATGGATTGTGATGTCATAATTTTGCATTGCATGGATTGTGATGTCAAACTTTTGCATTAAATGATGCTTTGCATGGATTATGATGTCATAATTTTGCATTGCATACCTCATTGCATGGATTGTGATGTCATAATTTTGCATTGCATACTGCATTGCATGGATTGTGATGTCATAATTTTGCATTACATGATGCTTTGCATGGATTATGATGTCATAATTTTGCATCGCATACTGCATTGCATGGATTGTGATGTCATAATTTTGCATTAAATGATGCTTTGCGTGGATTATGATGTCATAATTTTGCATTGCATACTGCATTGCAATGATTGTGATGTCATAATTTTGCATTGCATACTGCATTGCATGGATTGTGATGTCATAATTTTGCATTAAATGATGCTTTGCATGGATTATGATGTCATAATTTTGCATTGCATACTGCATTGCATGGATTGTGATGTCATAATTTTGCATTGCATACTGCATTGCATGGATGGTGATGTCATAATTTTGCATTGCATACTGCATTGCATGGATTGTGATGTCATAATGTTGCATTAAATGATGCTTTGCATGGATTGTGATGTCATAATTTTGCATTGCATACTGCATTGCATGGATTGTGATGTCATAATTTTGCATTAAATGATGCTTTGCATGGATTATGATGTCATAATTTTGCATTGCATACTGCATTGCAATGAATATGATGTCATAATTTTGCATTGCATACTGCATTGCATGGATTGTGATGTCATAATGTTGCATTAAATGATGCTTTGCATGGATTGTGATGTCATAATTTTGCATTAAATGATGCTTTGCATGGATTATGATGTCATAATTTTGCATTGCATACTGCATTGCATGGATTGTGATGTCATAATTTTGCATTGCATGGATTGTGATGTCATACTTTTGCATTAAATGATGCTTTGCATGGATTATGATGTCATAATTTTGCATTGCATACCTCATTGCATGGATTGTGATGTCATAATTTTGCATTGCATACTGCATTGCATGGATTGTGATGTCATAATTTTGCATTAAATGATGCTTTGCATGGATTATGATGTCATAATTTTGCATTGCATACTGCATTGCATGGATTGTGATGTCATAATTTTGCATTAAATGATGCATTGCATGGATTGTGATGTCATAATTTTGCATTGCATACTGCATTGCATGGATTGTGATGTCATAATTTTGCATTAAATGATGCTTTGCATGGATTATGATGTCATAATTTGCATTGCATACTGCATTGCATGGATTGTGATGTCATAATTTTGCATTGCATACTGCATTGCATGGATGGTGATGTCATAATTTTGCATTGCATGCTGCATTGCATGGATTATGATGTCATAATTTTGCATTGCAACTGCATTGCATGGATTGTGATGTCATAATTTTGCATTGCATACTGCATTGCATGGATTGTGATGTCATAATTTTGCATTAAATGATGCTTTGCATGGATTATGTTGTCATAATTTTGCATTGCATACTGCATTGCATGGATTGTGATGTCATAATTTTGCATTAAATGATGCTTTGTATGGATTGTGATGTCATAATTTTGCATTGCATACTGCATTGCAATGATTGTGATGTCATAATTTTGCATTAAATGATGCTTTGCATGGATTATGATGTCATAATTTTGCATTGCATACTGCATTGCAATGATTGTGATGTCATAATTTTGCATTGCATACTGCATTGCATGGATTGTGATGTCATAATTTTGCATTAAATGATGCTTTGCATGGATTATGATGTCATAATTTTGCATTGCAACTGCATTGCATGGATTGTGATGTCATAATTTGGCATTAAATGATGCTTTGCATGGATTATGATGTCATAATTTTGCATTGCATACTGCATTGCATGGATTGTGATGTCATAATTTTGCATTAAATGATGCTTTGCATGGATTATGATGTCATAATTTTGCATTGCATACTGCATTGCATGGATTGTGATGTCATAATTTTGCATTAAATGATGCTTTGCATGGATTGTGATGTCATAATTTTGCATTAAATGATGCTTTGCATGGATTATGATGTCATTATTTTGCATTGCATACTGCATTGCATGGATTGTGATGTCATAATTTTGCATTAAATGATGCTTTGCATGGATTATGATGTCATAATTTTGCATTGCATACTGCATTGCATGGATTGTGATGTCATAATTTTGCATTGCATGTATTGTGATGTCATACTTTTGCATTAAATGATGCTTTGCATGGATTATGATGTCATAATTTTGCATTGTATACTGCATTGCATGGATTGTGATGTCATAATTTTGCATTGCATACTGCATTGCATGGATTGTGATGTCATAATTTTGCATTAAATGATGCTTTGCATGGATTATGATGTCATAATTTTGCATTGCATACTGCATTGCATGGATTGTGATGTCATAATTTTGCATTAAATGATGCTTTGCATGGATTATGATGTCATAATTTTGCATTGCATACTGCATTGCATGGATTGTGATGTCACAATTTTGCATTAAATGATGCTTTGCATGGATTATGATGTCATAATTTTGCATTGCATACTGCATTGCATGGATTGTGATGTCATAATTTTGCATTGCATACTGCATTGCATGGATTGTGATGTCATAATTTTGCATTAAATGATGCTTTGCATGGATTATGATGTCATAATTTTGCATTGCATACTGCATTGCATGGATTGTGATGTCATAATTTTGCATTGCATACTGCATTGCATGGATTGTGATGTCATAATTTTGCATTGCATACTGCATTGCATGGATTGTGATGTCATAATGTTGCATTAAATGATGCTTTGCATGGATTGTGATGTCATAATTTTGCATTGCATACTGCATTGCATGGATTGTGATGTCATAATGTTGCATTAAATGATGCTTTGCATGGATTGCGATGTCATAATTTTGCATTGCATACTGCATTGCATGGATTGTGATGTCATAATTTTGCATTAAATGATGCTTTGCATGGATTATGATGTCATAATTTTGCATTGCATACTGCATTGCAATGATTGTGATGTCATAATTTTGCATTGCATACTGCATTGCATGGATTGTGATGTCATAATTTTGCATTGCATACTGCATTGCATGGATTGTGATGTCATAATGTTGCATTACATGATGCTTTGCTTGGATTGTGATGTCATAATTTTGCATTGCATACTGCATTGCATGGATTGTGATGTCATAATTTTGCATTAAATGATGCTTTGCATGGATTATGATGTCATAATTTTGCATTGCATACTGCATTGCATGGATTGTGATGTCATAATTTTGCATTGCATACTGCATTGCATGGATTGTGATGTCATAATGTTGCATTAAATGATGCTTTGCATGGATTGTGATGTCATAATTTTGCATTGCATACTGCATTGCATGGATTGTGATGTCATAATTTTGCATTAAATGATGCTTTGCATGGATTGTGATGTCATAATTTTGCATTGCATACTGCATTGCATGGATTGTGATGTCATAATTTTGCATTAAATGATGCTTTGCATGGATTATGATGTCATAATTTTGAATTGCATACTGCATTGCATGGATTGTGATGTCATAATTTTGCATTGCATACTGCATTGCATGGATTGTGATGTCATAATGTTGCATTGCATACTGCATTGCATGGATTGTGATGTCATAATGTTGCATTAAATGATGCTTTGCATGGATTGTGATGTCATAATTTTGCATTGCATACTGCATTGCATGGATTGTGATGTCATAATTTTGCATTAAATGATGCTTTGCATGGATTATGATGTCATAATTTTGCATTGCATACTGCATTGCATGGATTGTGATGTCATAATTTTGCATTGCATTCTGCATTGCATGGATTGTGATGTCATAATTTTGCATTGCATACTGCATTGCATGGATTGTGATGTCATAATGTTGCATTAAATGATGCTTTGCATGGATTGTGATGTCATAATTTTGCATTGCATACTGCATTGCATGGATTGCGATGTCATAATTTTGCATTAAATGATGCTTTGCATGGATTATGATGTCATAATTTTGCATTGCATACTGCATTGCATGGATTGTGATGTCATAATTTTGCATTGCATGGATTGTGATGTCATACTTTTGCATTAAATGATGCTTTGCATGGATTATGATGTCATAATTTTGCATTGCATGCTGCTTTGCATGGATTGTGATGTCATAATTTTGCATTGCATACTGCATTGCATGGATTGTGATGTCATAATTTTGCATTAAATGATGCTTTGCATGGATTATGATGTCATAATGTTGCATTGCATACTGCATTGCATGGATTGTGATGTCATAATTTTGCATTAAATGATGCTTTGCATGGATTATGATGTCATAATTTTGCATTGCATACTGCATTGCATGGATTGTGATGTCATAATTTTGCATTAAATGATGCTTTGCATGGATTGTGATGTCATAATTTTGCATTAAATGATGCTTTGCATGGATTATGATGTCATTATTTTGCATTGCATACTGCATTGCATGGATTGTGATGTCATAATTTTGCATTAAATGATGCTTTGCATGGATTATGATGTCATAATTTTGCATTGCATACTGCATTGCATGGATTGTGATGTCATAATGTTGAATTAAATGATGCTTTGCATGGATTGTGATGTCATAATTTTGCATTGCATACTGCATTGCATGGATTGTGATGTCATAATTTTGCATTAAATGATGCTTTGCATGGATCGTGATGTCATAATTTTGCATTGCATACTGCATTGCATGGATTGTGATGTCATAATTTTGCATTAAATGATGCTTTGCATGGATTATGATGTCATAATTTTGCATTGCATACTGCATTGCATGGATTGTGATGTCATAATGTTGCATTAAATGATGCTTTGCATGGATTGTGATGTCATAATTTTGCATTGCATACTGCATTGCATGGATTGTGATGTCATAATTTTGCATTAAATGATGCTTTGCATGGATTGTGATGTCATAATTTTGCATTGCATACTGCATTGCATGGATTGTGATGTCATAATTTTGCATTAAATGATGCTTTGCATGGATTATGATGTCATAATTTTGCATTGCATACTGCATTGCATGGATTGTGATGTCATAATTTTGCATTGCATACTGCATTGCATGGATTGTGATGTCATAATGTTGCATTGCATACTGCATTGCATGGATTGTGATGTCATAATGTTGCATTAAATGATGCTTTGCATGGATTGTGATGTCATAATTTTGCATTGCATACTGCATTGCATGGATTGTGATGTCATAAGTTTGCATTAAATGATGCTTTGCATGGATTATGATGTCATAATTTTGCATTGCATACTGCATTGCATGGATTGTGATGTCATAATTTTGCATTGCATTCTGCATTGCATGGATTGTGATGTCATAATTTTGCATTGCATACTGCATTGCATGGATTGTGATGTCATAATGTTGCATTAAATGATGCTTTGCATGGATTGTGATGTCATAATTTTGCATTGCATACTGCATTGCATGGATTGCGATGTCATAATTTTGCATTAAATGATGCTTTGCATGGATTATGATGTCATAATTTTGCATTGCATACTGCATTGCATGGATTGTGATGTCATAATTTTGCATTAAATGATGCTTTGCATGGATTATGATGTCATAATTTTGCATTGCATACTGCATTGCATGGATTGTGATGTCATAATTTTGCATTAAATGATGCTTTGCATGGATTGTGATGTCATAATTTTGCATTAAATGATGCTTTGCATGGATTATGATGTCATTATTTTGCATTGCATATTGCATTGCATGGATTGTGATGTCATAATTTTGCATTAAATGATGCTTTGCATGGATTATGATGTCATAATTTTGCATTGCATACTGCATTGCATGGATTGTGATGTCATAATTTTGCATTGCATGGATTGTGATGTCATACTTTTGCATTAAATGATGCTTTGCATGGATTATGATGTCATAATTTTGCATTGCATACCTCATTGCATGGATTGTGATGTCATAATTTTGCATTGCATACTGCATTGCATGGATTGTGATGTCATAATTTTGCATTACATGATGCTTTGCATGGATTATGATGTCATAATTTTGCATTGCATACTGCATTGCATGGATTGTGATGTCATAATTTTGCATTAAATGATGCTTTGCGTGGATTATGATGTCATAATTTTGCATTGCATACTGCATTGCAATGATTGTGATGTCATAATTTTGCATTGCATACTGCATTGCATGGATTGTGATGTCATAATTTTGCATTAAATGATGCTTTGCATGGATTATGATGTCATAATTTTGCATTGCATACTGCATTGCATGGATTGTGATGTCATAATTTTGCATTGCATACTGCATTGCATGGATGGTGATGTCATAATTTTGCATTGCATACTGCATTGCATGGATTGTGATGTCATAATGTTGCATTAAATGATGCTTTGCATGGATTGTGATGTCATAATTTTGCATTGCATACTGCATTGCATGGATTGTGATGTCATAATTTTGCATTAAATGATGCTTTGCATGGATTATGATGTCATAATTTTGCATTGCATACTGCATTGCAATGAATATGATGTCATAATTTTGCATTGCATACTGCATTGCATGGATTGTGATGTCATAATGTTGCATTAAATGATGCTTTGCATGGATTGTGATGTCATAATTTTGCATTAAATGATGCTTTGCATGGATTATGATGTCATAATTTTGCATTGCATACTGCATTGCATGGATTGTGATGTCATAATTTTGCATTGCATGGATTGTGATGTCATACTTTTGCATTAAATGATGCTTTGCATGGATTATGATGTCATAATTTTGCATTGCATACCTCATTGCATGGATTGTGATGTCATAATTTTGCATTGCATACTGCATTGCATGGATTGTGATGTCATAATTTTGCATTAAATGATGCTTTGCATGGATTATGATGTCATAATTTTGCATTGCATACTGCATTGCATGGATTGTGATGTCATAATTTTGCATTAAATGATGCATTGCATGGATTGTGATGTCATAATTTTGCATTGCATACTGCATTGCATGGATTGTGATGTCATAATTTTGCATTAAATGATGCTTTGCATGGATTATGATGTCATAATTTGCATTGCATACTGCATTGCATGGATTGTGATGTCATAATTTTGCATTGCATACTGCATTGCATGGATGGTGATGTCATAATTTTGCATTGCATACTGCATTGCATGGATTATGATGTCATAATTTTGCATTGCATGGATTGTGATGTCATAATTTTGCATTGCATACTGCATTGCATGGATTGTGATGTCATAATTTTGCATTAATTGATGCTTTGCATGGATTATGTTGTCATAATTTTGCATTGCATACTGCATTGCATGGATTGTGATGTCATAATTTTGCATTAAATGATGCTTTGTATGGATTGTGATGTCATAATTTTGCATTGCATACTGCATTGCAATGATTGTGATGTCATAATTTTGCATTAAATGATGCTTTGCATGGATTATGATGTCATAATTTTGCATTGCATACTGCATTGCAATGATTGTGATGTCATAATTTTGCATTGCATACTGCATTGCATGGATTGTGATGTCATAATTTTGCATTGCATACTGCATTGCATGGATTGTGATGTCATAATTTTGCATTGCATACTGCATTGCATGGATTGTGATGTCATAATTGTGCATTAAATGATGCTTTGCATGGATTATGATGTCATAATGTTGCATTGCATACTGCATTGCATGGATTATGATGTCATAATTTTGCATTGCAACTGCATTGCATGGATTGTGATGTCATAATTTGGCATTAAATGATGCTTTGCATGGATTATGATGTCATAATTTTGCATTGCATACTGCATTGCATGGATTGTGATGTCATAATTTTGCATTAAATGATGCTTTGCATGGATTATGATGTCATAATTTTGCATTGCATACTGCATTGCATGGATTGTGATGTCATAATTTTGCATTAAATGATGCTTTGCATGGATTGTGATGTCATAATTTTGCATTAAATGATGCTTTGCATGGATTATGATGTCATTATTTTGCATTGCATACTGCATTGCATGGATTGTGATGTCATAATTTTGCATTAAATGATGCTTTGCATGGATTATGATGTCATAATTTTGCATTGCATACTGCATTGCATGGATTGTGATGTCATAATTTTGCATTGCATGGATTGTGATGTCATACTTTTGCATTAAATGATGCTTTGCATGGATTATGATGTCATAATTTTGCATTGCATACCTCATTGCATGGATTGTGATGTCATAATTTTGCATTGCATACTGCATTGCATGGATTGTGATGTCATAATTTTGCATTGCATGGATTGTGATGTCATACTTTTGCATTAAATGATGCTTTGCATGGATTATGATGTCATAATTTTGCATTGCATACCTCATTGCATGGATTGTGATGTCATAATTTTGCATTGCATACTGCATTGCATGGATTGTGATGTCATGATTTTGCATTGCATACTGCATTGCATGGATTGTGATGTCATAATTTTGCATTGCATACTGCATTGCATGGATTGTGATGTAATAATGTTGCATTAAATGATGCTTTGCATGGATTGTGATGTCATAATTTTGCATTGCATACTGCATTGCATGGATTGTGATGTCATAATTTTGAATTGCATACTGCATTGCATGGATTGTGATGTCATAATTTTGCATTGCATACTGCATTGCATGGATTGTGATGTCATAATTTTGCATTGCATACTGCATTGCATGGATTGTGATGTCATAATTTTGCATTGCATGGATTGTGATGTTATAATTTTGCATTGCATACTGCATTGCATGGATTGTGATGTCATAATTTTGCATTGCATACTGCATTGCATGGATTGTGATGTCATAATTTTGCATTGCATTCTGCATTGCATGGATTGTGATGTCATAATTTTGCATTGCATACTGCATTGCATGGATTGTGATGTCATAATGTTGCATTAAATGATGCTTTGCATGGATTGTGATGTCATAATTTTGCATTGCATACTGCATTGCATGGATTGTGATGGCATAATGTTGCATTAAATGATGCTTTGCATGGATTGTGATGTCATCATTTTGCATTGTATACTGCATTGCATGGATTGTGATGTCATAATGTTGCATTAAATGATGCTTTGCATGGATTGTGATGTCATAATTTTGCATTGCATACTGCATTGCATGGATTGCGATGTCATAATGTTGCATTAAATGATGCTTTGTATGGATTGTGATGTCATAATTTTGCATTGCATACTGCATTGCATGGATTGTGATGTCATAATGTTGCATTAAATGATGCTTTGCATGGATTGTGATGTCATAATTTTGCATTGCATACTGCATTGCATGGATTGTGATGTCATAATTTTGCATTACATACTGCATTGCATGGATTGTGATGTCATAATTTTGCATTGCATACTGCATTGCATGGATTGTGATGTCATAATTTTGCATTGCATACTGCATTGCATGGATTGTGATGTCATAATTTTGCATTGCATACTGCATTGCATGGATTGTGATGTAATAATGTTGCATTAAATGATGCTTTGCATGGATTGTGATGTCATAATTTTGCATTGCATACTGCATTGCATGGATTGTGATGTCATAATTTTGAATTGCATACTGCATTGCATGGATTGTGATGTCATAATTTTGCATTGCATACTGCATTGCATGGATTGTGATGTCATAATTTTGCATTGCATACTGCATTGCATGGATTGTGATGTCATAATTTTGCATTGCATACTGCATTGCATGGATTGTGATGTCATAATTTTGCATTAAATGATGCTTTGCATGGATTATGATGTCATAATTTTGCATTGCAACTGCATTGCATGGATTGTGATGTCATAATTTTGCATTGCATACTGCATTGCATGGATTGTGATGTCATAATTTTGCATTAAATGATGCTTTGCATGGATTATGATGTCATAATTTTGCATTGCAACTGCATTGCATGGATTGTGATGTCATAATTTTGCATTGCATACTGCATTGCATGGATTGTGATGTCATACTTTAGCATTAAATGATGCTTTGCATGGATTATGATGTCATAATTTTGCATTGCATACTGCATTGCATGGATTGTGATGTCATAATTTTGCATTGCATACTGCATTGCATGGATTGTGATGTCATACTTTAGCATTAAATGATGCTTTGCATGGATTATGATGTCATAGTTTTGCATTGCATACTGCATTGCATGGATTGTGATGTCATAATTTTGCATTGCATACTGCATTGCATGGATTGTGATGTCATAATTTTGCATTGCATACTGCATTGCATGGATTGTGATGTCATAATGTTGCATTATATGATGATTTGCATGGATTGTGATGTCATAATTTTGCATTGCATACTGCATTGCATGGATTGTGATGTCATAATTTTGCATCGCATACTGTATTGCATGGATTGTGATGTCATAATTTTGCATTGCATACTGCATTGCATGGATTGTGATGTCATAATTTTGCATTGCATACTGCATTGCATGGATTGTGATGTCATAATTTTGCATTGCATTCTGCATTGCATGGATTGTGATGTCATAATTTTACATTGCATACTGCATTGCATGGATTGTGATGTCATAATGTTGCATTAAATGATGCTTTGCATGGATTGTGATGTCATAATTTTGCATTGCATACTGCATTCATGGATTGTGATGTCATAATGTTGCATTAAATGATGCTTTGCATGGATTGTGATGTCATAATTTTGCATTGCATACTGCATTGCATGGATTATGATGTCATAATGTTGCATTAAATGATGCTTTGCATGGATTGTGATGTCATAATTTTGCATTGCATACTGCATTGCATGGATTGTGATGTCATAATGTTGCATTAAATGATGCTTTGCATGGATTGTGATGTCATAATTTTGCATTGCATACTGCATTGCATGGATTGTGATGTCATAATGTTGCATTAAATGATGCTTTGCATGGATTGTGATGTCATAATTTTGCATTGCATACTGCATTGCATGGATTGTGATGTCATAATTTTGCATTGCATACTGCATTGCATGGATTGTGATGTCATAATTTTGCATTGCATACTGCATTGCATGGATTGTGATGTCATAATTTTGCATTGCATACTGCATTGCATGGATTGTGATGTCATAATGTTGCATTAAATGATGATTTGCATGGATTGTGATGTCATAATTTTGCATTGCATACTGCATTGCATGGATTGTGATGTCATAATGTTGCATTAAATGATGCTTTGCATGGATTGTGATGTCATAATTTTGCATTGCATACTGCATTGCATGGATTGTGATGTCATAATTTTGCATTAAATGATGCTTTGCATGGATTATGATGTCATAATTTTGCATTGCATACTGCATTGCATGGATTGTGATGTCATAATTTGGCATTAAATGATGCTTTGCATGGATTATGATGTCATAATTTTGCATTGCATACTGCATTGCATGGATTGTGATGTCATAATTTTGCATTAAATGATGCTTTGCATGGATTATGATGTCATAATTTTGCATTGCATACTGCATTGCATGGATTGTGATGTCATAATTTTGCATTGCATACTGCATTGCATGGATGGTGATGTCATAATTTTGCATTGCATACTGCATTGCATGGATTGTGATGTCATAATGTTGCATTAAATGATGCTTTGCATGGATTGTGATGTCATAATTTTGCATTGCATACTGCATTGCATGGATTGTGATGTCATAATTTTGCATTAAATGATGCTTTGCATGGATTATGATGTCATAATTTTGCATTGCATACTGCATTGCAATGAATATGATGTCATAATTTTGCATTGCATACTGCATTGCATGGATTGTGATGTCATAATGTTGCATTAAATGATGCTTTGCATGGATTGTGATGTCATAATTTTGCATTAAATGATGCTTTGCATGGATTATGATGTCATAATTTTGCATTGCATACTGCATTGCATGGATTGTGATGTCATAATTTTGCATTGCATGGATTGTGATGTCATACTTTTGCATTAAATGATGCTTTGCATGGATTATGATGTCATAATTTTGCATTGCATACCTCATTGCATGGATTGTGATGTCATAATTTTGCATTGCATACTGCATTGCATGGATTGTGATGTCATAATTTTGCATTAAATGATGCTTTGCATGGATTATGATGTCATAATTTTGCATTGCATACTGCATTGCATGGATTGTGATGTCATAATTTTGCATTAAATGATGCATTGCATGGATTGTGATGTCATAATTTTGCATTGCATACTGCATTGCATGGATTGTGATGTCATAATTTTGCATTAAATGATGCTTTGCATGGATTATGATGTCATAATTTGCATTGCATACTGCATTGCATGGATTGTGATGTCATAATTTTGCATTGCATACTGCATTGCATGGATGGTGATGTCATAATTTTGCATTGCATACTGCATTGCATGGATTATGATGTCATAATTTTGCATTGCATGGATTGTGATGTCATAATTTTGCATTGCATACTGCATTGCATGGATTGTGATGTCATAATTTTGCATTAATTGATGCTTTGCATGGATTATGTTGTCATAATTTTGCATTGCATACTGCATTGCATGGATTGTGATGTCATAATTTTGCATTAAATGATGCTTTGTATGGATTGTGATGTCATAATTTTGCATTGCATACTGCATTGCAATGATTGTGATGTCATAATTTTGCATTAAATGATGCTTTGCATGGATTATGATGTCATAATTTTGCATTGCATACTGCATTGCAATGATTGTGATGTCATAATTTTGCATTGCATACTGCATTGCATGGATTGTGATGTCATAATTTTGCATTGCATACTGCATTGCATGGATTGTGATGTCATAATTTTGCATTGCATACTGCATTGCATGGATTGTGATGTCATAATTTTGCATTAAATGATGCTTTGCATGGATTATGATGTCATAATTTTGCATTGCATACTGCATTGCATGGATTGTGATGTCATAATTTTGCATTAAATGATGCTTTGCATGGATTGTGATGTCATAATTTTGCATTAAATGATGCTTTGCATGGATTATGATGTCATTATTTTGCATTGCATACTGCATTGCATGGATTGTGATGTCATAATTTTGCATTAAATGATGCTTTGCATGGATTATGATGTCATAATTTTGCATTGCATACTGCATTGCATGGATTGTGATGTCATAATTTTGCATTGCATGGATTGTGATGTCATACTTTTGCATTAAATGATGCTTTGCATGGATTATGATGTCATAATTTTGCATTGCATACCTCATTGCATGGATTGTGATGTCATAATTTTGCATTGCATACTGCATTGCATGGATTGTGATGTCATAATTTTGCATTGCATGGATTGTGATGTCATACTTTTGCATTAAATGATGCTTTGCATGGATTATGATGTCATAATTTTGCATTGCATACCTCATTGCATGGATTGTGATGTCATAATTTTGCATTGCATACTGCATTGCATGGATTGTGATGTCATGATTTTGCATTGCATACTGCATTGCATGGATTGTGATGTCATAATTTTGCATTGCATACTGCATTGCATGGATTGTGATGTAATAATGTTGCATTAAATGATGCTTTGCATGGATTGTGATGTCATAATTTTGCTTTGCATACTGCATTGCATGGATTGTGATGTCATAATTTTGAATTGCATACTGCATTGCATGGATTGTGATGTCATAATTTTGCATTGCATACTGCATTGCATGGATTGTGATGTCATAATTTTGCATTGCATACTGCATTGCATGGATTGTGATGTCATAATTTTGCATTGCATGGATTGTGATGTTATAATTTTGCATTGCATACTGCATTGCATGGATTGTGATGTCATAATTTTGCATTGCATACTGCATTGCATGGATTGTGATGTCATAATTTTGCATTGCATTCTGCATTGCATGGATTGTGATGTCATAATTTTGCATTGCATACTGCATTGCATGGATTGTGATGTCATAATGTTGCATTAAATGATGCTTTGCATGGATTGTGATGTCATAATTTTGCATTGCATACTGCATTGCATGGATTGTGATGGCATAATGTTGCATTAAATGATGCTTTGCATGGATTGTGATGTCATCATTTTGCATTGTATACTGCATTGCATGGATTGTGATGTCATAATGTTGCATTAAATGATGCTTTGCATGGATTGTGATGTCATAATTTTGCATTGCATACTGCATTGCATGGATTGCGATGTCATAATGTTGCATTAAATGATGCTTTGTATGGATTGTGATGTCATAATTTTGCATTGCATACTGCATTGCATGGATTGTGATGTCATAATGTTGCATTAAATGATGCTTTGCATGGATTGTGATGTCATAATTTTGCATTGCATACTGCATTGCATGGATTGTGATGTCATAATTTTGCATTACATACTGCATTGCATGGATTGTGATGTCATAATTTTGCATTGCATACTGCATTGCATGGATTGTGATGTCATAATTTTGCATTGCATACTGCATTGCATGGATTGTGATGTCATAATTTTGCATTGCATACTGCATTGCATGGATTGTGATGTAATAATGTTGCATTAAATGATGCTTTGCATGGATTGTGATGTCATAATTTTGCATTGCATACTGCATTGCATGGATTGTGATGTCATAATTTTGAATTGCATACTGCATTGCATGGATTGTGATGTCATAATTTTGCATTGCATACTGCATTGCATGGATTGTGATGTCATAATTTTGCATTGCATACTGCATTGCATGGATTGTGATGTCATAATTTTGCATTGCATACTGCATTGCATGGATTGTGATGTCATAATTTTGCATTAAATGATGCTTTGCATGGATTATGATGTCATAATTTTGCATTGCAACTGCATTGCATGGATTGTGATGTCATAATTTTGCATTGCATACTGCATTGCATGGATTGTGATGTCATAATTTTGCATTAAATGATGCTTTGCATGGATTATGATGTCATAATTTTGCATTGCAACTGCATTGCATGGATTGTGATGTCATAATTTTGCATTGCATACTGCATTGCATGGATTGTGATGTCATACTTTAGCATTAAATGATGCTTTGCATGGATTATGATGTCATAATTTTGCATTGCATACTGCATTGCATGGATTGTGATGTCATAATTTTGCATTGCATACTGCATTGCATGGATTGTGATGTCATACTTTAGCATTAAATGATGCTTTGCATGGATTATGATGTCATAGTTTTGCATTGCATACTGCATTGCATGGATTGTGATGTCATAATTTTGCATTGCATACTGCATTGCATGGATTGTGATGTCATAATTTTGCATTGCATACTGCATTGCATGGATTGTGATGTCATAATGTTGCATTATATGATGATTTGCATGGATTGTGATGTCATAATTTTGCATTGCATACTGCATTGCATGGATTGTGATGTCATAATTTTGCATCGCATACTGTATTGCATGGATTGTGATGTCATAATTTTGCATTGCATACTGCATTGCATGGATTGTGATGTCATAATTTTGCATTGCATACTGCATTGCATGGATTGTGATGTCATAATTTTGCATTGCATTCTGCATTGCATGGATTGTGATGTCATAATTTTACATTGCATACTGCATTGCATGGATTGTGATGTCATAATGTTGCATTAAATGATGCTTTGCATGGATTGTGATGTCATAATTTTGCATTGCATACTGCATTCATGGATTGTGATGTCATAATGTTGCATTAAATGATGCTTTGCATGGATTGTGATGTCATAATTTTGCATTGCATACTGCATTGCATGGATTATGATGTCATAATGTTGCATTAAATGATGCTTTGCATGGATTGTGATGTCATAATTTTGCATTGCATACTGCATTGCATGGATTGTGATGTCATAATGTTGCATTAAATGATGCTTTGCATGGATTGTGATGTCATAATTTTGCATTGCATACTGCATTGCATGGATTGTGATGTCATAATGTTGCATTAAATGATGCTTTGCATGGATTGTGATGTCATAATTTTGCATTGCATACTGCATTGCATGGATTGTGATGTCATAATTTTGCATTGCATACTGCATTGCATGGATTGTGATGTCATAATTTTGCATTGCATACTGCATTGCATGGATTGTGATGTCATAATTTTGCATTGCATACTGCATTGCATGGATTGTGATGTCATAATGTTGCATTAAATGATGATTTGCATGGATTGTGATGTCATAATTTTGCATTGCATACTGCATTGCATGGATTGTGATGTCATAATGTTGCATTAAATGATGCTTTGCATGGATTGTGATGTCATAATTTTGCATTGCATACTGCATTGCATGGATTGTGATGTCATAATTTTGCATTAAATGATGCTTTGCATGGATTATGATGTCATAATTTTGCATTGCATACTGCATTGCATGGATTGTGATGTCATAATTTGGCATTAAATGATGCTTTGCATGGATTATGATGTCATAATTTTGCATTGCATACTGCATTGCATGGATTGTGATGTCATAATTTTGCATTAAATGATGCTTTGCATGGATTGTGATGTCATAATTTTGCATTAAATGATGCTTTGCATGGATTATGATGTCATTATTTTGCATTGCATACTGCATTGCATGGATTGTGATGTCATAATTTTGCATTAAATGATGCTTTGCATGGATTATGATGTCATAATTTTGCATTGCATACTGCATTGCATGGATTGTGATGTCATAATTTTGCATTGCATGGATTGTGATGTCATACTTTTGCATTAAATGATGCTTTGCATGGATTATGATGTCATAATTTTGCATTGCATACCTCATTGCATGGATTGTGATGTCATAATTTTGCATTGCATACTGCATTGCATGGATTGTGATGTCATAATTTTGCATTAAATGATGCTTTGCATGGATTATGTTGTCATAATTTTGCATTGCATACTGCATTGCATGGATTGTGATGTCATAATTTTGCATTAAATGATGCTTTGTATGGATTATGATATCATAATTTTGCATTGCATACTGCATTGCAATGATTGTGATGTCATAATTTTGCATTGCATACTGCATTGCATGGATTGTGATGTCATAATTTTGCATTGCATACTGCATTGCATGGATTGTGATGTCATAATTTTGCATTAAATGATGCTTTGCATGGATTATGATGTCATAATTTTGCATTGCATACTGCATTGCATGGATTGTGATGTCATAATTTTGCATTGCATACTGCATTGCATGGATGGTGATGTCATAATTTTGCATTGCATACTGCATTGCATGGATTGTGATGTCATAATGTTGCATTAAATGATGCTTTGCATGGATTGTGATGTCATAATTTTGCATTGCATACTGCATTGCATGGATTGTGATGTCATAATTGTGCATTAAATGATGTTTTGCATGGATTATGATGTCATAATTTTGCATTGCATACTGCATTACAATGATTGTGATGTCATAATTTTGCATTGCATACTGCATTGCATGGATTGTGATGTCATAATTTTGCATTGCATACTGCATTGCATGGATTGTGATGTAATAATGTTGCATTAAATGATGCTTTGCATGGATTGTGATGTCATAATTTTGCATTGCATACTGCATTGCATGGATTGTGATGTCATAATTTTGAATTGCATACTGCATTGCATGGATTGTGATGTCATAATTTTGCATTGCATACTGCATTGCATGGATTGTGATGTTATAATTTTGCATTGCATACTGCATTGCATGGATTGTGATGTCATAATTTTGCATTGCATACTGCATTGCATGGATTGTGATGTCATAATTTTGCATTGCATTCTGCATTGCATGGATTGTGATGTCATAATTTTGCATTGCATACTGCATTGCATGGATTGTGATGTCATAATGTTGCATTAAATGATGCTTTGCATGGATTGTGATGTCATAATTTTGCATTGCATACTGCATTGCATGGATTGTGATGTCATAATGTTGCATTAAATGATGCTTTGCATGGATTGTGATGTCATCATTTTGCATTGCATACTGCATTGCATGGATTGTGATGTCATAATGTTGCATTAAATGATGCTTTGCATGGATTGTGATGTCATAATTTTGCATTGCATACTGCATTGCATGGATTGCGATGTCATAATGTTGCATTAAATGATGCTTTGTATGGATTGTGATGTCATAATTTTGCATTGCATACTGCATTGCATGGATTGTGATGTCATAATGTTGCATTAAATGATGCTTTGCATGGATTGTGATGTCATAATTTTGCATTGCATACTGCATTGCATGGATTGTGATGTCATAATTTTGCATTACATACTGCATTGCATGGATTGTGATGTCATAATGTTGCATTAAATGATGCTTTGCATGGATTGTGATGTCATAATTTTGCATTGCATACTGCATTGCATGGATTGCGATGTCATAATTTTGCATTAAATGATGCTTTGCATGGATTATGATGTCATAATTTTGCATTGCATACTGCATTGCATGGATTGTGATGTCATAATTTTGCATCGCATACTGCATTGCATGGATTGTGATGTCATAATTTTGCATTGCATACTGCATTGCATGGATTGTGATGTCATAATTTTGCATTGCATACTGCATTGCATGGATTGTGATGTCATAATTTTGCATTGCATACTGCATTGCATGGATTGTGATGTCATAATTTTGCATTAAATGATGCTTTGCATGGATTATGATGTCATAATTTTGCATTGCAACTGCATTGCATGGATTGTGATGTCATAATTTTGCATTGCATACTGCATTGCATGGATTGTGATGTCATAATTTTGCATTAAATGATGCTTTGCATGGATTATGATGTCATAATTTTGCATTGCAACTGCATTGCATGGATTGTGATGTCATAATTTTGCATTGCATACTGCATTGCATGGATTGTGATGTCATACTTTAGCATTAAATGATGCTTTGCATGGATTATGATGTCATAATTTTGCATTGCATACTGCATTGCATGGATTGTGATGTCATAATTTTGCATTGCATACTGCATTGCATGGATTGTGATGTCATACTTTAGCAGTAAATGATGCTTTGCATGGATTATGATGTCATAGTTTTGCATTGCATACTGCATTGCATGGATTGTGATGTCATAATTTTGCATTGCATACTGCATTGCATGGATTGTGATGTCATAATTTTGCATTGCATACTGCATTGCATGGATTGTGATGTCATAATGTTGCATTATATGATGATTTGCATGGATTGTGATGTCATAATTTTGCATTGCATACTGCATTGCATGGATTGTGATGTCATAATTTTGCATCGCATACTGTATTGCATGGATTGTTATGTCATAATTTTGCATTGCATACTGCATTGCATGGATTGTGATGTCATAATTTTGCATTGCATACTGCATTGCATGGATTGTGATGTCATAATTTTGCATTGCATTCTGCATTGCATGGATTGTGATGTCATAATTTTACATTGCATACTGCATTGCATGGATTGTGATGTCATAATGTTGCATTAAATGATGCTTTGCATGGATTGTGATGTCATAATTTTGCATTGCATACTGCATTGCATGGATTGTGATGTCATACTTTAGCATTAAATGATGCTTTGCATGGATTATGATGTCATAATTTTTCATTGCATACTGCATTGCATGGATTGTGATGTCATAATTTTGCATTAAATGATGCTTTGCATGGATTATGATGTCATAATTTTGCATTGCATACTGCATTGCATGGGTTGTGATGTCATAATTTTGCATTGCATTCTGCATTGCATGGATTGTGATGTCATAATTTTGCATTGCATACTGCATTGCATGGATTGTGATGTCATAATGTTGCATTAAATGATGCTTTGCATGGATTGTGATGTCATAATTTTGCATTGCATACTGCATTGCATGGATTGTGATGTCATAATTTTGCATTAAATGATGCTTTGCATGGATTATGATGTCATAATTTTGCATTGCATACTGCATTACATGGATTGTGATGTCATAATTTTGCATTAAATGATGCTTTGCATGGATTATGATGTCATTATTTTGCATTGCATACTGCATTGCATGGATTGTGATGTCATAATTTTGCATTAAATGATGCATTGCATGGATTGTGATGTCATAATTTTGCATTGCATACTGCATTGCATGGATTGTGATGTCATAATTTTGCATTGCATACTGCATTGCATGGATTGTGATGTCATAATGTTGCATTAAATGATGCTTTGCATGGATTGTGATGTCATAATTTTGCATTGCATACTGCATTACATGGATTGTGATGTCATAATTTTGCATTAAATGATGCTTTGCATGTATTATGATGTCATAATTTTGCATTGCATACTGCATTGCATGGATTGTGATGTCATAATTTTGCATTGCATACTGCATTGCATGGATTGTGATGTCATACTTTAGCATTAAATGATGCTTTGCATGGATTGTGATGTCATAATTTTGCATTGCATACTGCATTGCATGGATTGTGATGTCATAATTTTGCATTGCATACTGCATTGCATGGATTGTGATGTCATAATTTTGCATTGCATACTGCATTGCATGGATTGTGATGTCATAATGTTGCATTAAATGATGATTTGCATGGATTGTGATGTCATAATTTTGCATTGCATACTGCATTGCATGGATTGTGATGTCATAATGTTGCATTAAATGATGCTTTGCATGGATTGTGATGTCATAATTTTGCATTGCATACTGCATTGCATGGATTGTGATGTCATAATTTTGCATTGCATACTGCATTGCATGGATTGTGATGTCATAATTTTGCATTGCATACTGCATTGCATGGATTGAGATGTCATAATTTTGCATTAAATGATGCTTTGCATGGATTATGATGTCATAATTTTGCATTGCATACTGCATTGCATGGATTGTGATGTCATAATTTTGCATTGCATACTGCATTGCATGGATTGTGATGTCATACTTTAGCATTAAATGATGCTTTGCATGGATTATGATGTCATAATTTTTCATTGCATACTGCATTGCATGGATTGTGATGTCATAATTTTGCATTGCATACTGCATTGCATGGATTGTGATGTCATAATTTTGCATTGCATACTGCATTGCATGGATTGTGATGTCATAATGTTGCATTAAATGATGCTTTGCATGGATTGTGATGTCATAATTTTGCATTGCATACTGCATTGCATGGATTGTGATGTCATAATTTTGCATTGCATACTGCATTGCATGGATTGTGATGTCATAATTTTGCATTAAATGATGCTTTGCATGGATTATGATGTCATAATTTTGCATTGCATACTGCATTACATGGATTGTGATGTCATAATTTTGCATTAAATGATGCTTTGCATGGATTATGATGTCATAATTTTGCATTGCATACTGCATTGCATGGATTGTGATGTCATAATTTTGCATTGCATACTGCATTGCATGGATTGTGATGTCATACTTTAGCATTAAATGATGCTTTGCATGGATTGTGATGTCATAATTTTGCATTGCATACTGCATTGCATGGATTGTGATGTCATAATGTTGCATTAAATGATGCTTTGCATGGATTGTGATGTCATAATTTTGCATTGCATACTGCATTACATGGATTGTGATGTCATAATTTTGCATTAAATGATGCTTTGCATGGATTATGATGTCATAATTTTGCATTGCATACTGCATTGCATGGATTGTGATGTCATAATTTTGCATTGCATACTGCATTGCATGGATTGTGATGTCATACTTTAGCATTAAATGATGCTTTGCATGGATTGTGATGTCATAATTTTGCATTGCATACTGCATTGCATGGATTGTGATGTCATAATTTTGCATTGCATACTGCATTGCATGGATTGTGATGTCATAATGTTGCATTAAATGATGATTTGCATGGATTGTGATGTCATAATTTTGCATTGCATACTGCATTGCATGGATTGTGATGTCATAATGTTGCATTAAATGATGCTTTGCATGGATTGTGATGTCATAATTTTGCATTGCATACTGCATTGCATGGATTGTGATGTCATAATTTTGCATTGCATACTGCATTGCATGGATTGTGATGTCATAATTTTGCATTGCATACTGCATTGCATGGATTGAGATGTCATAATTTTGCATTAAATGATGCTTTGCATGGATTATGATGTCATAATTTTGCATTGCATACTGCATTGCATGGATTGTGATGTTATAATTTTGCATTGCATACTGCATTGCATGGATTGTGATGTCATACTTTAGCATTAAATGATGCTTTGCATGGATTATGATGTCATAATTTTTCATTGCATACTGCATTGCATGGATTGTGATGTCATAATTTTGCATTGCATACTGCATTGCATGGATTGTGATGTCATAATTTTGCATTGCATACTGCATTGCATGGATTGTGATGTCATAATGTTGCATTAAATGATGCTTTGCATGGATTGTGATGTCATAATTTTGCATTGCATACTGCATTGCATGGATTGTGATGTCATAATTTTGCATTAAATGATGCTTTGCATGGATTATGATGTCATAATTTTGCATTGCATACTGCATTGCATGGGTTGTGATGTCATAATTTTGCATTAAATGATGCTTTGCATGGACTGTGATGTCATAATTTTGCATTGCATACTGCATTGCATGGATTGTGATGTCATAATTTTGCATTGCATACTGCATTGCATGGATTGTGATGTCATAATTTTGCATTGCATACTGCATTGCATGGATTGTGATGTCATAATTTTGCATTGCATACTGCATTGCATGGATTGTGATGTCATAATGTTGCATTAAATGATGCTTTTCATGGATTGTGATGTCATAATTTTGCATTGCATACTGCATTGCATGGATTGTGATGTCATAATTTTGCATTGCATACTGCATTGCATGGATTGTGATGTCATAATGTTGCATTAAATGATGCTTTGCATGGATTGTGATGTCATAATTTTGCATTGCATACTGCATTGCATGGATTGTGATGTCATAATTTTGCATTGCATACTGCATTGCATGGATTGTGATGTCATAATTTTGCATTAAATGATGCTTTGCATGGATTATGATGTCATAATTTTGCATTGCATACTGCATTGCATGGATTGTGATGTCATAATTTTGCATTAAATGATGCTTTGCATGGATTATGATGTCATTATTTTGCATTGCATACTGCATTGCATGGATTGTGATGTCATAATTTTGCATTAAATGATGCATTGCATGGATTGTGATGTCATAATTTTGCATTGCATACTGCATTGCATGGATTGTGATGTCATAATTTTGCATTGCATACTGCATTGCATGGATTGTGATGTCATAATGTTGCATTAAATGATGCTTTGCATGGATTGTGATGTCATAATTTTGCATTGCATACTGCATTACATGGATTGTGATGTCATAATTTTGCATTAAATGATGCTTTGCATGGATTATGATGTCATAATTTTGCATTGCATACTGCATTGCATGGATTGTGATGTCATAATTTTGCATTGCATACTGCATTGCATGGATTGTGATGTCATACTTTAGCATTAAATGATGCTTTGCATGGATTGTGATGTCATAATTTTGCATTGCATACTGCATTGCATGGATTGTGATGTCATAATTTTGCATTGCATACTGCATTGCATGGATTGTGATGTCATAATGTTGCATTAAATGATGCTTTGCATGGATTGTGATGTCATAATTTTGCATTGCATACAGCATTGCATGGATTGTGATGTCATAATTTTGCATTGCATACTGCATTGCATGGATTGTGATGTCATAATTTTGCATTGCATACTGCATTGCATGGATTGTGATGTCATAATGTTGCATTAAATGATGCTTTGCATGGATTATGATGTCATAATTTTGCATTGCATACTGCATTGCATGGATTGTGATGTCATAATTTTGCATCGCATACTGCATTGCATGGATTGTGATGTCATAATTTTGCATTAAATGATGCATTGCATGGATTGTGATGTCATAATTTTGCATTGCATACTGCATTGCATGGATTGTGATGTCATAATGTTGCATTAAATGATGCTTTGCATGGATTGTGATGTCATAATTTTGCATTGCATACTGCATTGCATGGATTGTGATGTCATAATGTTGCATTAAATGATGCTTTGCATGGATTGTGATGTCATAATTTTGCATTGCATACTGCATTGCATGGATTGCGATGTCATAATTTTGCATTAAATGATGCTTTGCATGGATTATGATGTCATCATTTTGCATTGCATACTGCATTGCATGGATTGTGATGTCATAATTTTGCATTGCATACTGCATTGCATGGATTGTGATGTCATAATTTTGCATTAAATGATGCTTTGCATGGATTATGATGTCATAATTTTGCATTGCATACTGCATTGCATGGATTGTGATGTCATAATTTTGCATTGCATACTGCATTGCATGGATTGTGATGTCATAATGTTGCATTGCATACTGCATTGCATGGATTGTGATGTCATAATGTTGCATTAAATGATGCTTTACATGGATTGTGATGTCATAATTTTGCATTGCATACTGCATTGCATGGATTGTGATGTCATAATTTTGCATTAAATGATGCTTTGCATGGATTATGATGTCATAATTTTGCATTGCATACTGCATTGCATGGATTGTGATGCCATAATTTTGCATTGCATTCTGCATTGCATGGATTGTGATGTCATAATTTTGCATTGCATACTGCATTGCATGGATTGTGATGTCATAATGTTGCATTAAATGATGCTTTGCATGGATTGTGATGTCATAATTTTGCATTGCATACTGCATTGCATGGATTGTGATGTCATAATTTTGCATTGCATACTGCATTGCATGGATTGTGATGTCATAATTTTGCATTGCATACTGCATTGCATGGATTGTGATGTCATAATGTTGCATTAAATGATGCTTTGCATGGATTGTGATGTCATAATTTTGCATTGCATACTGCATTGCATGGATTGCAATGTCATACTTTTGCATTAAATGATGCTTTGCATGGATTATGATGTCATAATTTTACATTGCATGCTGCATTGCATGGATTGTGATGTCATAATTTTGCATTGCATACTGCATTGCATGGATTGTGATGTCATAATTTTGCATTAAATGATGCTTTGCATGGATTATGATGTCATAATTTTGCATTGCATACTGCATTGCATGGATTGTGATGTCATAACTTTGCATTAAATGATGCTTTGCATGGATTGTGATGTCATAATTTTACATTAAATGATGCTTTGCATGGATTATGATGTCATAATTTTGCATTGCATGGATTGTGATGTCATAATTTTGCATTGCATGGATTGTGATGTCATACTTTTGCATTAAATGATGCTTTGCATGGATTATGATGTCATAATTTTGCATTGCATACCTCATTGCATGGATTGTGATGTCATAATTTTGCATTGCATACTGCATTGCATGGATTGTGATGTCATAATGTTGCATTGCATACTGCATTGCATGGATTGTGATGTCATAATTTTGCATTGCATACTGCATTGCATGGATTGTGATGTCATAATTTTGCATTGCATACTGCATTGCATGGATTGTGATGTCATAATTTTGCATTGCATACTGCATTGCAATGATTGTGATGTCATAATTTTGCATTGCATACTGCATTGCATGGATTGTGATGTCATAATGTTGCATTAAATGATGCTTTGCATGGATTGTGATGTCATAATTTTGCATTGCATACTGCATTGCATGGATTGTGATGTCATAATGTTGCATTAAATGATGCTTTGCATGGATTGTGATGTCATAATTTTGCATTGCATACTGCATTGCATGGATTGTGATGTCATAATTTTGCATTGCATACTGCATTGCATTGATTGTGATGTCATAATTTTGCATTGCATACTGCATTGCATGGATTGTGATGTCATAATGTTGCATTAAATGATGATTTGCATGGATTGTGATGTCATAATTTTGCATTGCATACTGCATTGCATGGATTGTGATGTCATAATGTTGCATTAAATGATGCTTTGCATGGATTGTGATGTCATAATTTTGCATTGCATACTGCATTGCATGGATTGTGATGTCATAATGTTGCATTAAATGATGCTTTGCATGGATTGTGATGTCATAATTTTGCATTGCATACTGCATTGCATGGATTATGATGTCATAATTTTGCATTGCATACTGCATTGCATGGATTGTGATGTCATAATTTTGCATTAAATGATGCTTTTCATGGATTATGATGTCATAATTTTGCATTGCATACTGCATTGCAATGATTGTGATGTCATAATTTTGCATTGCATACTGCATTGCATGGACTGTGATGTCATAATGTTGCATTAAATGATGCTTTGCATGGATTGTGATGTCATAATTTTGCATTGCATACTGCATTGCATGGATTGTGATGTCATAATTTTGAATTGCATACTGCATTGCATGGATTGTGATGTCATAATTTTGCATTGCATACTGCATTGCATGGATTGTGATGTCACAATTTTGCATTGCATACTGCATTGCATGGATTGCGATGTCATAATTTTGCATTGCATGCTGCATTGCATGGATTGTGATGTCATAATGTTGCATTAAATGATGCTTTGCATGGATTGTGATGTCATAATTTTGCATTGCATACTGCATTGCATGGATTGTGATGTCATAATTTTGCATTAAATGATGCTTTGCATGGATTATGATGTCATAATTTTGCATTGCAACTGCATTGCATGGATTGTGATGTCATAATTTTGCATTGCATACTGCATTGCATGGATTGTGATGTCATACTTTAGCATTAAATGATGTTTGCATGGATTATGATGTCATAATTTTGCATTGCATACTGCATTGCATGGATTGTGATGTCATAATTTTGCATTGCATATTGCATTGCATGGATTGTGATGTCATAATTTTGCATTGCATACTGCATTGCATGGATTGTGATGTCATAATGTTGCATTAAATGATGATTTGCATGGATTGTGATGTCATAATTTTGCATTGCATACTGCATTGCATGGATTGTGATGTCATAATTTTGCATCACATACTGCATTGCATGGATTGTGATGTCATAATTTTGCATTGCATACTGCATTGCATGGATTGTGATGTCATAATTTTGCATTGCATACTGCATTGCATGGATTGTGATGTCATAATTTTGCATTGCATTCTGCATTGCATGGATTGTGATGTCATAATTTTGCATTGCATACTGCATTGCATGGATTGTGATGTCATAATGTTGCATTAAATGATGCTTTGCATGGATTGTGATGTCATAATTTTGCATTGCATACTGCATTGCATGGATTGTGATGTCATAATGTTGCATTAAATGATGCTTTGCATGGATTGTGATGTCATAATTTTGCATTGCATACTGCATTGCATGGATTGTGATGTCATAATGTTGCATTAAATGATGCTTTGCATGGATTGTGATGTCATAATTTTGCATTGCATACTGCATTGCATGGATTGTGATGTCATAATGTTGCATTAAATGATGCTTTGCATGGATTGCGATGTCATAATTTTGCATTGCATACTGCATTGCATGGATTGTGATGTCATAATGTTGCATTAAATGATGCTTTGCATGGATTGTGATGTCACAATTTTGCATTGCATACTGCATTGCATGGATTGTGATGTCATAATTTTGCATTGCATACTGCATTGCATGGATTGTGATGTCATAATTTTGCATTGCATACTGCATTGCATGGATTGTGATGTCATAATGTTGAATTAAATGATGATTTGCATGGATTGTGATGTCATAATTTTGCATTGCATACTGCATTGCATGGATTGTGATGTCATAATGTTGCATTAAATGATGCTTTGCATGGATTGTGATGTCATAATTTTGCATTGCATACTGCATTGCATGGATTGTGATGTCATAATTTTGCATTGCATACTGCATTGCATGGATTGTGATGTCATAATGTTGCATTAAATGATGCTTTGCATGGATTGTGATGTCATAATTTTGCATTGCATACTGCATTGCATGGATTGTGATGTCATAATGTTGCATTAAATGATGCTTTGCATGGATTGTGATGTCATAATTTTGCATTGCATACTGCATTGCATGGATTGTGATGTCATAATGTTGCATTAAATGATGCTTTTCATGGATTGTGATGTCATAATTTTGCATTGCATACTGCATTGCATGGATTGTGATGTCATAATGTTGCATTAAATGATGCTTTGCATGGATTGTGATGTCATAATTTTGCATTGCATACTGCATTGCATGGATTGTGATGTCATAATGTTGCATTAAATGATGCTTTGCATGGATTGTGATGTCATAATTTTGCATTGCATACTGCATTGCATGGATTGTGATGTCATAATGTTGCATTAAATGATGCTTTGCATGGATTGTGATGTCATAATTTTGCATTGCATACTGCATTGCATGGATTGTGATGTCATAATGTTGCATTAAATGATGCTTTGCATGGATTGTGATGTCATAATTTTGCATTGCATACTGCATTGCATGGATTGTGATGCCATAATGTTGCATTAAATGATGCTTTGCATGGATTGTGATGTCATAATTTTGCATTGCATACTGCATTGCATGGATTATGATGTCATAATTTTGCATTGCATACTGCATTGCATGGATTGTGATGTCATAATTTTGCATCGCATACTGCATTGCATGGATTGTGATGTCATAATTTTGCATTGCATACTGCATTGCATGGATTGCGATGTCATAATTTTGCATTATATGATGCTTTGCATGGATTATGATGTCATAATTTTGCATTGCATACTGCATTGCATGGATTGTGATGTCATAATTTTGCATCGCATACTGCATTGCATGGATTGTGATGTCATAATTTTGCATTGCATACTGCATTGCATGGATTGTGATGTCATAATTTTGCATCGCATACTGCATTGCATGGATTGTGATGTCATAATTTTGCATTGCATACTGCATTGCATGGATTGTGATGTCATAATTTTGCATTAAATGATGCTTTGCATGGATTATGATGTCATAATTTTGCATTGCAACTGCATTGCATGGATTGTGATGTCATAATTTTGCATTGCATACTGCATTGCATGGATTGTGATGTCATACTTTAGCATTAAATGATGTTTGCATGGATTATGATGTCATAATTTTGCATTGCATACTGCATTGCATGGATTGTGATGTCATAATTTTGCATTGCATATTGCATTGCATGGATTGTGATGTCATAATTTTGCATTGCATACTGCATTGCATGGATTGTGATGTCATAATGTTGCATTAAATGATGATTTGCATGGATTGTGATGTCATCATTTTGCATTGCATACTGCATTGCATGGATTGTGATGTCATAATTTTGCATCACATACTGCATTGCATGGATTGTGATGTCATAATTTTGCATTGCATACTGCATTGCATGGATTGTGATGTCATAATTTTGCATTGCATACTGCATTGCATGGATTGTGATGTCATAATTTTGCATTGCATTCTGCATTGCATGGATTGTGATGTCATAATTTTGCATTGCATACTGCATTGCATGGATTGTGATGTCATAATGTTGCATTAAATGATGCTTTGCATGGATTGTGATGTCATCATTTTGCATTGCATACTGCATTGCATGGATTGTGATGTCATAATGTTGCATTAAATGATGCTTTGCATGGATTGTGATGTCATAATTTTGCATTGCATACTGCATTGCATGGATTGTGATGTCATAATGTTGCATTAAATGATGCTTTGCATGGATTGTGATGTCATAATTTTGCATTGCATACTGCATTGCATGGATTGTGATGTCATAATGTTGCATTAAATGATGCTTTGCATGGATTGTGATGTCATAATTTTGCATTGCATACTGCATTGCATGGATTGTGATGTCATAATGTTGCATTAAATGATGCTTTGCATGGATTGTGATGTCACAATTTTGCATTGCATACTGCATTGCATGGATTGTGATGTCATAATTTTGCATTGCATACTGCATTGCATGGATTGTGATGTCATAATTTTGCATTGCATACTGCATTGCATGGATTGTGATGTCATAATTTTGCATTGCATACTGCATTGCATGGATTGTGATGTCATAATGTTGAATTAAATGATGATTTGCATGGATTGTGATGTCATAATTTTGCATTGCATACTGCATTGCATGGATTGTGATGTCATAATGTTGCATTAAATGATGCTTTGCATGGATTGTGATGTCATAATTTTGCATTGCATACTGCATTGCATGGATTGTGATGTCATAATTTTGCATTGCATACTGCATTGCATGGATTGTGATGTCATAATGTTGCATTAAATGATGCTTTGCATGGATTGTGATGTCATAATTTTGCATTGCATACTGCATTGCATGGATTGTGATGTCATAATGTTGCATTAAATGATGCTTTGCATGGATTGTGATGTCATAATTTTGCATTGCATACTGCATTGCATGAATTGTGATGTCATAATGTTGCATTAAATGATGCTTTGCATGGATTGTGATGTCATAATTTTGCATTGCATACTGCATTGCATGGATTGTGATGTCATAATGTTGCATTAAATGATGCTTTGCATGGATTGTGATGTCATAATTTTGCATTGCATACTGCATTGCATGGATTGTGATGTCATAATTTTGCATTGCATACTGCATTGCATGGATTGTGATGTCATCATTTTGCATTGCATACTGCATTGCATGGATTGTGATGTCATAATTTTGCATTGCATACTGCATTGCATGGATTGTGATGTCATAATGTTGCATTAAATGATGATTTGCATGGATTGTGATGTCATAATTTTGCATTGCATACTGCATTGCATGGATTGTGATGTCATAATTTTGCATTGCATACTGCATTGCATGGATTGTGATGTCATAATTTTGCATTGCATTCTGCATTGCATGGATTGTGATGTCATAATTTTGCATTGCATACTGCATTGCATGGATTGTGATGTCATAATGTTGCATTAAATGATGCTTTGCATGGATTGTGATGTCATAATTTTGCATTGCATACTGCATTGCATGGATTGTGATGTCATAATGTTGCATTAAATGATGCTTTGCATGGATTGTGATGTCATAATTTTGCATTGCATACTGCATTGCATGGATTGTGATGTCATAATGTTGCATTAAATGATGCTTTGCATGGATTGTGATGTCATAATTTTGCATTGCATACTGCATTGCATGGATTGTGATGTCATAATGTTGCATTAAATGATGCTTTGCATGGATTGTGATGTCATAATTTTGCATTGCATACTGCATTGCATGGATTGTGATGTCATAATTTTGCATTGCATACTGCATTGCATGGATTGTGATGTCATAATTTTGCATTGCATTCTGCATTGCATGGATTGTGATGTCATAATTTTGCATTGCATACTGCATTGCATGGATTGTGATGTCATAATGTTGCATTAAATGATGCTTTGCATGGATTGTGATGTCATAATTTTGCATTGCATACTGCATTGCATGGATTGTGATGTCATAATTTTGCATTGCATACTGCATTGCATGGATTGTGATGTCATAATGTTGCATTAAATGATGCTTTGCATGGATTGTGATGTCATAATTTTGCATTGCATACTGCATTGCATGGATTGTGATGTCATAATGTTGCATTAAATGATGCTTTGCATGGATTGTGATGTCATAATTTTGCATTGCATGGATTGCGATGTCATAATGTTGCATTAAATGATGCTTTGCATGGATTGTGATGTCATAATTTTGCATTGCATACTGCTTTGCATGGATTGTGATGTCATAATTTTGCATTGCATACTGCATTGCATGGATTGTGATGTCATAATGTTGCATTAAATGATGCTTTGCATGGATTGTGATGTCATAATTTTGCATTGCATACTGCATTGCATGGATTGTGATGTCATAATGTTGCATTAAATGATGCTTTGCATGGATTGTGATGTCATAATTTTGCATTGCATACTGCATTGCATGGATTGTGATGTCATAATGTTGCATTAAATGATGCTTTGCATGGATTGTGATGTCACAATTTTGCATTGCATACTGCATTGCATGGATTGTGATGTCATAATGTTGCATTAAATGATGCTTTGCATGGATTGTGATGTCATAATTTTGCATTGCATACTGCATTGCATGGATTGTGATGTCATAATGTTGCATTAAATGATGCTTTGCATGGATTGTGATGTCACAATTTTGCATTGCATACTGCATTGCATGGATTGTGATGTCATAATGTTGCATTAAATGATGCTTTGCATGGATTGTGATGTCATAATTTTGCATTGCATACTGCATTGCATGGATTGTGATGTCATAATGTTGCATTAAATGATGCTTTGCATGGATTGTGATGTCATAATTTTGCATTGCATACTGCATTACATGGATTGTGATGTCATAATTTTGCATTAAATGATGCTTTGCATGGATTATGATGTCATAATTTTGCATTGCATACTGCATTGCATGGATTGTGATGTCATAATTTTGCATTGCATACTGCATTGCATGGATTGTGATGTCATACTTTAGCATTAAATGATGCTTTGCATGGATTGTGATGTCATAATTTTGCATTGCATACTGCATTGCATGGATTGTGATGTCATAATGTTGCATTAAATGATGCTTTGCATGGATTGTGATGTCATAATTTTGCATTGCATACTGCATTGCATGGATTGTGATGTCATAATGTTGCATTAAATGATGCTTTGCATGGATTGTGATGTCATAATTTTGCATTGCATACTGCATTGCATGGATTGTGATGTCATAATGTTGCATTAAATGATGCTTTGCATGGATTGTGATGTCACAATTTTGCATTGCATACTGCATTGCATGGATTGTGATGTCATAATGTTGCATTAAATGATGCTTTGCATGGATTGTGATGTCATAATTTTGCATTGCATACTGCATTGCATGGATTGTGATGTCATAATGTTGCATTAAATGATGCTTTGCATGGATTGTGATGTCATAATTTTGCATTGCATACTGCATTACATGGATTGTGATGTCATAATTTTGCATTAAATGATGCTTTGCATGGATTATGATGTCATAATTTTGCATTGCATACTGCATTGCATGGATTGTGATGTCATAATTTTGCATTGCATACTGCATTGCATGGATTGTGATGTCATACTTTAGCATTAAATGATGCTTTGCATGGATTGTGATGTCATAATTTTGCATTGCATACTGCATTGCATGGATTGTGATGTCATAATTTTGCATTGCATACTGCATTGCATGGATTGTGATGTCATAATGTTGCATTAAATGATGCTTTGCATGGATTGTGATGTCATAATTTTGCATTGCATACTGCATTGCATGGATTATGATGTCATAATTTTGCATCGCATACTGCATTGCATGGATTGTTATGTCATAATTTTGCATTAAATGATGCATTGCATGGATTGTGATGTCATAATTTTGCATTGCATACTGCATTGCATGGATTGTGATGTCATAATGTTGCATTAAATGATGCTTTGCATGGATTGTGATGTCATAATTTTGCATTGCATACTGCATTGCATGGATTGTGATGTCATAATGTTGCATTAAATGATGCTTTGCATGGATTGTGATGTCATAATTTTGCATTGCATACTGCATTGCATGGATTGCGATGTCATAATTTTGCATTAAATGATGCTTTGCATGGATTATGATGTCATAATTTTGCATTGCATACTGCATTGCATGGATTGTGATGTCATAATTTTGCATTGCATACTGCATTGCATGGATTGTGATGTCATAATTTTGCATTAAATGATGCTTTGCATGGATTATGATGTCATAATTTTGCATTGCATACTGCATTGCATGGATTGTGATGTCATAATTTTGCATTGCATACTGCATTGCATGGATTGTGATGTCATAATGTTGCATTGCATACTGCATTGCATGGATTGTGATGTCATAATGTTGCATTAAATGATGCTTTACATGGATTGTGATGTCATAATTTTGCATTGCATACTGCATTGCATGGATTGTGATGTCATAATTTTGCATTAAATGATGCTTTGCATGGATTATGATGTCATAATTTTGCATTGCATACTGCATTGCATGGATTGTGATGTCATAATTTTGCATTGCATTCTGCATTGCATGGATTGTGATGTCATAATTTTGCATTGCATACTGCATTGCATGGATTGTGATGTCATAATGTTGCATTAAATGATGCTTTGCATGGATTGTGATGTCATAATTTTGCATTGCATACTGCATTGCATGGATTGTGATGTCATTATTTTGCATTGCATACTGCATTGCATGGATTGTGATGTCATAATTTTGCATTGCATACTGCATTGCATGGATTGTGATGTCATAATGTTGCATTAAATGATGCTTTGCATGGATTGTGATGTCATAATTTTGCATTGCATACTGCATTGCATGGATTGTGATGTCATAATTTTGCATTGCATACTGCATTGCATGGATTGTGATGTCATAATGTTGCATTGCATACTGCATTGCATGGATTGTGATGTCATAATGTTGCATTAAATGATGCTTTACATGGATTGTGATGTCATAATTTTGCATTGCATACTGCATTGCATGGATTGTGATGTCATAATTTTGCATTAAATGATGCTTTGCATGGATTATGATGTCATAATTTTGCATTGCATACTGCATTGCATGGATTGTGATGTCATAATTTTGCATTGCATACTGCATTGCATGGATTGTGATGTCATAATGTTGCATTAAATGATGATTTGCATGGATTGTGATGTCATAATTTTGCATTGCATACTGCATTGCATGGATTGTGATGTCATAATTTTGCATCACATACTGCATTGCATGGATTGTGATGTCATAATTTTGCATTGCATACTGCATTGCATGGATTGTGATGTCATAATTTTGCATTGCATACTGCATTGCATGGATTGTGATGTCATAATTTTGCATTGCATTCTGCATTGCATGGATTGTGATGTCATAATTTTGCATTGCATACTGCATTGCATGGATTGTGATGTCATAATGTTGCATTAAATGATGCTTTGCATGGATTGTGATGTCATAATTTTGCATTGCATACTGCATTGCATGGATTGTGATGTCATAATGTTGCATTAAATGATGCTTTGCATGGATTGTGATGTCATAATTTTGCATTGCATACTGCATTGCATGGATTGTGATGTCATAATGTTGCATTAAATGATGCTTTGCATGGATTGTGATGTCATAATTTTGCATTGCATACTGCATTGCATGGATTGTGATGTCATAATGTTGCATTAAATGATGCTTTGCATGGATTGCGATGTCATAATTTTGCATTGCATACTGCATTGCATGGATTGTGATGTCATAATGTTGCATTAAATGATGCTTTGCATGGATTGTGATGTCACAATTTTGCATTGCATACTGCATTGCATGGATTGTGATGTCATAATTTTGCATTGCATACTGCATTGCATGGATTGTGATGTCATAATTTTGCATTGCATACTGCATTGCATGGATTGTGATGTCATAATTTTGCATTGCATACTGCATTGCATGGATTGTGATGTCATAATGTTGAATTAAATGATGATTTGCATGGATTGTGATGTCATAATTTTGCATTGCATACTGCATTGCATGGATTGTGATGTCATAATGTTGCATTAAATGATGCTTTGCATGGATTGTGATGTCATAATTTTGCATTGCATACTGCATTGCATGGATTGTGATGTCATAATGTTGCATTAAATGATGCTTTGCATGGATTGTGATGTCATAATTTTGCATTGCATACTGCATTGCATGGATTGTGATGCCATAATGTTGCATTAAATGATGCTTTGCATGGATTGTGATGTCATAATTTTGCATTGCATACTGCATTGCATGGATTATGATGTCATAATTTTGCATTGCATACTGCATTGCATGGATTGTGATGTCATAATTTTGCATCGCATACTGCATTGCATGGATTGTGATGTCATAATTTTGCATTGCATACTGCATTGCATGGATTGCGATGTCATAATTTTGCATTAAATGATGCTTTGCATGGATTATGATGTCATAATGTTGCATTGCATACTGCATTGCATGGATTGTGATGTCATAATTTTGCATCGCATACTGCATTGCATGGATTGTGATGTCATAATTTTGCATTGCATACTGCATTGCATGGATTGTGATGTCATAATTTTGCATCGCATACTGCATTGCATGGATTGTGATGTCATAATTTTGCATTGCATACTGCATTGCATGGATTGTGATGTCATAATTTTGCATTAAATGATGCTTTGCATGGATTATGATGTCATAATTTTGCATTGCAACTGCATTGCATGGATTGTGATGTCATAATTTTGCATTGCATACTGCATTGCATGGATTGTGATGTCATACTTTAGCATTAAATGATGTTTGCATGGATTATGATGTCATAATTTTGCATTGCATACTGCATTGCATGGATTGTGATGTCATAATTTTGCATTGCATATTGCATTGCATGGATTGTGATGTCATAATTTTGCATTGCATACTGCATTGCATGGATTGTGATGTCATAATGTTGCATTAAATGATGATTTGCATGGATTGTGATGTCATAATTTTGCATTGCATACTGCATTGCATGGATTGTGATGTCATAATTTTGCATCACATACTGCATTGCATGGATTGTGATGTCATAATTTTGCATTGCATACTGCATTGCATGGATTGTGATGTCATAATTTTGCATTGCATACTGCATTGCATGGATTGTGATGTCATAATTTTGCATTGCATTCTGCATTGCATGGATTGTGATGTCATAATTTTGCATTGCATACTGCATTGCATGGATTGTGATGTCATAATGTTGCATTAAATGATGCTTTGCATGGATTGTGATGTCATCATTTTGCATTGCATACTGCATTGCATGGATTGTGATGTCATAATGTTGCATTAAATGATGCTTTGCATGGATTGTGATGTCATAATTTTGCATTGCATACTGCATTGCATGGATTGTGATGTCATAATGTTGCATTAAATGATGCTTTGCATGGATTGTGATGTCATAATTTTGCATTGCATACTGCATTGCATGGATTGTGATGTCATAATGTTGCATTAAATGATGCTTTGCATGGATTGTGATGTCATAATTTTGCATTGCATACTGCATTGCATGGATTGTGATGTCATAATGTTGCATTAAATGATGCTTTGCATGGATTGTGATGTCACAATTTTGCATTGCATACTGCATTGCATGGATTGTGATGTCATAATTTTGCATTGCATACTGCATTGCATGGATTGTGATGTCATAATTTTGCATTGCATACTGCATTGCATGGATTGTGATGTCATAATTTTGCATTGCATACTGCATTGCATGGATTGTGATGTCATAATGTTGAATTAAATGATGATTTGCATGGATTGTGATGTCATAATTTTGCATTGCATACTGCATTGCATGGATTGTGATTTCATAATGTTGCATTAAATGATGCTTTGCATGGATTGTGATGTCATAATTTTGCATTGCATACTGCATTGCATGGATTGTGATGTCATAATTTTGCATTGCATACTGCATTGCATGGATTGTGATGTCATAATGTTGCATTAAATGATGCTTTGCATGGATTGTGATGTCATAATTTTGCATTGCATACTGCATTGCATGGATTGTGATGTCATAATGTTGCATTAAATGATGCTTTGCATGGATTGTGATGTCATAATTTTGCATTGCATACTGCATTGCATGAATTGTGATGTCATAATGTTGCATTAAATGATGCTTTGCATGGATTGTGATGTCATAATTTTGCATTGCATACTGCATTGCATGGATTGTGATGTCATAATGTTGCATTAAATGATGCTTTGCATGGATTGTGATGTCATAATTTTGCATTGCATACTGCATTGCATGGATTGTGATGTCATAATTTTGCATTGCATACTGCATTGCATGGATTGTGATGTCATCATTTTGCATTGCATACTGCATTGCATGGATTGTGATGTCATAATTTTGCATTGCATACTGCATTGCATGGATTGTGATGTCATAATGTTGCATTAAATGATGATTTGCATGGATTGTGATGTCATAATTTTGCATTGCATACTGCATTGCATGGATTGTGATGTCATAATTTTGCATTGCATACTGCATTGCATGGATTGTGATGTCATAATTTTGCATTGCATTCTGCATTGCATGGATTGTGATGTCATAATTTTGCATTGCATACTGCATTGCATGGATTGTGATGTCATAATGTTGCATTAAATGATGCTTTGCATGGATTGTGATGTCATAATTTTGCATTGCATACTGCATTGCATGGATTGTGATGTCATAATGTTGCATTAAATGATGCTTTGCATGGATTGTGATGTCATAATTTTGCATTGCATACTGCATTGCATGGATTGTGATGTCATAATGTTGCATTAAATGATGCTTTGCATGGATTGTGATGTCATAATTTTGCATTGCATACTGCATTGCATGGATTGTGATGTCATAATGTTGCATTAAATGATGCTTTGCATGGATTGTGATGTCATAATTTTGCATTGCATACTGCATTGCATGGATTGTGATGTCATAATTTTGCATTGCATACTGCATTGCATGGATTGTGATGTCATAATTTTGCATTGCATTCTGCATTGCATGGATTGTGATGTCATAATTTTGCATTGCATACTGCATTGCATGGATTGTGATGTCATAATGTTGCATTAAATGATGCTTTGCATGGATTGTGATGTCATAATTTTGCATTGCATACTGCATTGCATGGATTGTGATGTCATAATTTTGCATTGCATACTGCATTGCATGGATTGTGATGTCATAATTTTGCATTGCATTCTGCATTGCATGGATTGTGATGTCATAACGTTGCATTAAATGATGCTTTGCATGGATTGTGATGTCATAATTTTGCATTGCATACTGCATTGCATGGATTGTGATGTCATAATGTTGCATTAAATGATGCTTTGCATGGATTGTGATGTCATAATTTTGCATTGCATACTGCATTGCATGGATTGTGATGTCATAATGTTGCATTAAATGATGCTTTGCATGGATTGTGATGTCATAATTTTGCATTGCATGGATTGCGATGTCATAATGTTGCATTAAATGATGCTTTGCATGGATTGTGATGTCATAATTTTGCATTGCATACTGCATTGCATGGATTGTGATGTCATAATTTTGCATTGCATACTGCATTGCATGGATTGTGATGTCATAATTTTGCATTGCATACTGCATTGCATGGATTGTGATGTCATAATGTTGCATTAAATGATGCTTTGCATGGATTGTGATGTCATAATTTTGCATTGCATACTGCATTGCATGGATTGTGATGTCATAATTTTGCATTGCATACTGCATTGCATGGATTGTGATGTCATAATTTTGCATTGCATACTGCATTGCATGGATTGTGATGTCATAATTTTGCATTGCATACTGCATTGCATGGATTGTGATGTCATAATGTTGCATTAAATGATGATTTGCATGGATTGTGATGTCATAATGTTGCATTAAATGATGCTTTGCATGTATTGTGATGTCATAATTTTGCATTGCATACTGCATTGCATGGGTTGTGATGTCATAATGTTGCATTAAATGATGCTTTGCATGGATTGTGATGTCATAATTTTGCATTGCATACTGCATTGCATGGCTTGTGATGTCATAATTTTGCATTGCATACTGCATTGCATGGATTGTGATGTCATAATGTTGCATTAAATGATGATTTGCATGGATTGTGATGTCATAATGTTGCATTAAATGATGCTTTGCATGGATTGTGATGTCATAATTTTGCATTGCATACTGCATTGCATGGATTGTGATGTCATAATTTTGCATTGCATACTGCATTGCATGGATTGTGATGTCATAATTTTGCATTGCATACTGCATTGCATGGATTGTGATGTCATAATTTTGCATTGCATACTGCATTGCATGGATTGTGATGTCATAATGTTGCATTAAATGATGCTTTGCATGGATTGTGATGTCATAATTTTGCATTGCATACTGCATTGCATGGATTGTGATGTCATAATGTTGCATTAAATGATGCTTTGCATGGATTGTGATGTCATAATTTTGCATTGCATACTGCATTGCATGGATTGTGATGTCATAATGTTGCATTAAATGATGCTTTGCATGGATTGTGATGTCATAATTTTGCATTGCATACTGCATTGCATGGATTGTGATGTCATAATTTTGAATTGCATACTGCATTGCATGGATTGTGATGTCATAATTTTGCATTGCATACTGCATTGCATGGATTGTGATGTCACAATTTTGCATTGCATACTGCATTGCATGGATTGTGATGTCATAATTTTGCATTGCATACTGCATTGCATGGATTGTGATGTCATAATTTTGCATTGCATACTGCATTGCATGGATTGTGATGTCATAATTTTGCATTGCATTCTGCATTGCATGGATTGTGATGTCATAATGTTGCATTAAATGATGCTTTGCATGGATTGTGATGTCATAATTTTGCATTGCATACTGCATTGCATGGATTGTGATGTCATAATTTTGCATTGCATACTGCATTGCATGGATTGTGATGTCATAATTTTGCATTGCATACTGCATTGCATGGATTGTGATGTCATAATTTTGCATTGCATTCTGCATTGCATGGATTGTGATGTCATAATTTTGCATTGCATACTGCATTGCATGGATTGTGATGTCATAATTTTGCATTGCATTCTGCATTGCATGGATTGTGATGTCATAATGTTGCATTAAATGATGCTTTGCATGGATTGTGATGTCATAATTTTGCATTGCATACTGCATTGCATGGATTGTGATGTCATAATGTTGCATTAAATGATGCTTTGCATGGATTGTGATGTCATAATTTTGCATTGCATACTGCATTGCATGGATTGTGATGTCATAATGTTGCATTAAATGATGCTTTGCATGGATTGTGATGTCATAATTTTGCATTGCATGGATTGTGATGTCATAATGTTGCATTAAATGATGCTTTGCATGGATTGTGATGTCACAATTTTGCATTGCATACTGCATTGCATGGATTGTGATGTCATAATTTTGCATTGCATACTGCATTGCATGGATTGTGATGTCATAATTTTGCATTGCATACTGCATTGCATGGATTGTGATGTCATAATGTTGCATTAAATGATGCTTTGCATGGATTGTGATGTCATAATTTTGCATTGCATACTGCATTGCATGGATTGTGATGTCATAATTTTGCATTGCATACTGCATTGCATGGATTGTGATGTCATAATTTTGCATTGCATACTGCATTGCATGGATTGTGATGTCATAATTTTGCATTGCATACTGCATTGCATGGATTGTGATGTCATAATGTTGAATTAAATGATGATTTGCATGGATTGTGATGTCATAATTTTGCATTGCATACTGCATTGCATGGATTGTGATGTCATAATGTTGCATTAAATGATGCTTTGCATGGATTGTGATGTCATAATTTTGCATTGCATACTGCATTGCATGGATTGTGATGTCATAATGTTGCATTAAATGATGCTTTGCATGGATTGTGATGTCATAATTTTGCATTGCATACTGCATTGCATGGATTGTGATGTCATAATTTTGCATTGCATACTGCATTGCATGGATTGTGATGTCATAACTTTGCATTAAATGATGCTTTGCATGGATTGTGATGTCATAATTTTGCATTGCATACTGCATTGCATGGATTGTGATGTCATAATGTTGCATTAAATGATGCTTTGCATGGATTGTGATGTCATAATTTTGCATTGCATACTGCATTGCATGGATTGTGATGTCATAATGTTGCATTAAATGATGCTTTGCATGGATTGTGATGTCATAATTTTGCATTGCATACTGCATTGCATGGATTGTGATGTCATAATGTTGCATTAAATGATGCTTTGCATGGATTGTGATGTCATAATTTTGCATTGCATGGATTGTGATGTCATAATGTTGCATTAAATGATGCTTTGCATGGATTGTGATGTCATAATTTTGCATTGCATACTGCATTGCATGGATTGTGATGTCATAATTTTGCATTGCATACTGCATTGCATGGATTGTGATGTCATAATTTTGCATTGCATACTGCATTGCATGGATTGTGATGTCATAATTTTGCATTGCATACTGCATTGCATGGATTGTGATGTCATAATGTTGAATTAAATGATGATTTGCATGGATTGTGATGTCATAATTTTGCATTGCATACTGCATTGCATGGATTGTGATGTCATAATGTTGCATTAAATGATGCTTTGCATGGATTGTGATGTCATAATTTTGCATTGCATACTGCATTGCATGGATTGTGATGTCATAATGTTGCATTAAATGATGCTTTGCATGGATTGTGATGTCATAATTTTGCATTGCATACTGCATTGCATGGATTGTGATGTCATAATTTTGCATTGCATACTGCATTGCATGGATTGTGATGTCATAATGTTGCATTAAATGATGCTTTGCATGGATTGTGATGTCATAATTTTGTATTGCATACTGCATTGCATGGATTGTGATGTCATAATTTTGCATTGCATACTGCATTGCATGGATTGTGATGTCATAATTTTGCATTGCATACTGCATTGCATGGATTGTGATGTCATAATTTTGCATTGCATACTGCATTGCATGGATTGTGATGTCATAATGTTGCATTAAATGATGATTTGCATGGATTGTGATGTCATAATGTTGCATTAAATGATGCTTTGCATGGATTGTGATGTCATAATTTTGCATTGCATACTGCATTGCATGGATTGTGATGTCATAATGTTGCATTAAATGATGCTTTGCATGGATTGTGATGTCATAATTTTGCATTGCATACTGCATTGCATGGATTGTGATGTAATAATTTTGCATTGCATACTGCATTGCATGGATTGTGATGTCATAATTTTGCATTGCATTCTGCATTGCATGGATTGTGATGTCATAATTTTGCATTGCATACTGCATTGCATGGATTGTGATGTCATAACGTTGCATTAAATGATGCTTTGCATGTATTGTGATGTCATAATTTTGCATTGCATACTGCATTGCATGGATTGTGATGTCATAATGTTGCATTAAATGATGCTTTGCATGGATTGTGATGTCATAATTTTGCATTGCATACTGCATTGCATGGATTGTGATGTCATAATGTTGCATTAAATGATGCTTTGCATGGATTGTGATGTCATAATTTTGCATTGCATGGATTGTGATGTCATAATGTTGCATTAAATGATGCTTTGCATGGATTGTGATGTCATAATTTTGCATTGCATACTGCATTGCATGGATTGTGATGTCATAATGTTGCATTAAATTATGCTTTGCATGGATTGTGATGTCATAATTTTGCATTGCATACTGCATTGCATGGATTGTGATGTCATAATTTTGCATTGCATACTGCATTGCATGGATTGTGATGTCATAATGTTGCATTAAATGATGCTTTGCATGGATTGTGATGTCATAATTTTGTATTGCATACTGCATTGCATGGATTGTGATGTCATAATTTTGCATTGCATACTGCATTGCATGGATTGTGATGTCATAATTTTGCATTGCATACTGCATTGCATGGATTGTGATGTCATAATTTTGCATTGCATACTGCATTGCATGGATTGTGATGTCATAATGTTGCATTAAATGATGATTTGCATGGATTGTGATGTCATAATGTTGCATTAAATGATGCTTTGCATGGATTGTGATGTCATAATTTTGCATTGCATACTGCATTGCATGGATTGTGATGTCATAATGTTGCATTAAATGATGCTTTGCATGGATTGTGATGTCATAATTTTGCATTGCATACTGCATTGCATGGATTGTGATGTAATAATTTTGCATTGCATACTGCATTGCATGGATTGTGATGTCATAATTTTGCATTGCATTCTGCATTGCATGGATTGTGATGTCATAATTTTGCATTGCATACTGCATTGCATGGATTGTGATGTCATAACGTTGCATTAAATGATGCTTTGCATGTATTGTGATGTCATAATTTTGCATTGCATACTGCATTGCATGGATTGTGATGTCATAATGTTGCATTAAATGATGCTTTGCATGGATTGTGATGTCATAATTTTGCATTGCATACTGCATTGCATGGATTGTGATGTCATAATGTTGCATTAAATGATGCTTTGCATGGATTGTGATGTCATAATTTTGCATTGCATGGATTGTGATGTCATAATGTTGCATTAAATGATGCTTTGCATGGATTGTGATGTCATAATTTTGCATTGCATACTGCATTGCATGGATTGTGATGTCATAATTTTGCATTGCATACTGCATTGCATGGATTGTGATGTCATAATTTTGCATTGCATACTGCATTGCATGGATTGTGATGTCATAATTTTGCATTGCATACTGCATTGCATGGATTGTGATGTCATAATTTTGCATTGCATACTGCATTGCATGGATTGTGATGTCATAATGTTGCATTAAATGATGATTTGCATGGATTGTGATGTCATAATGTTGCATTAAATGATGCTTTGCATGGATTGTGATGTCATAATTTTGCATTGCATACTGCATTGCATGGATTGTGATGTCATAATGTTGCATTAAATGATGCTTTGCATGGATTGTGATGTCATAATTTTGCATTGCATACTGCATTGCATGGATTGTGATGTAATAATTTTGCATTGCATACTGCATTGCATGGATTGTGATGTCATAATTTTGCATTGCATTCTGCATTGCATGGATTGTGATGTCATAATTTTGCATTGCATACTGCATTGCATGGATTGTGATGTCATAATTTTGCATTGCATACTGCATTGCATGGATTGTGATGTCATAATGTTGAATTAAATGATGATTTGCATGGATTGTGATGTCATAATTTTGCATTGCATACTGCATTGCATGGATTGTGATGTCATAATGTTGCATTAAATGATGCTTTGCATGGATTGTGATGTCATAATTTTGCATTGCATACTGCATTGCATGGATTGTGATGTCATAATGTTGCATTAAATGATGCTTTGCATGGATTGTGATGTCATAATTTTGCATTGCATACTGCATTGCATGAATTGTGATGTAATACTGTTGCATTAAATGATGCTTTGCATGGATTGTGATGTCATAATTTTGCATTGCATACTGCATTGCATGGATTGTGATGTCATAATTTTGCATTGCATACTGCATTGCATGGATTGTGATGTCATAATGTTGCATTAAATGATGCTTTGCATGGATTGTGATGTCATAATTTTGCATTGCATACTGCATTGCATGGATTGTGATGTCATAATTTTGCATTGCATACTGCATTGCATGGATTGTGATGTCATAATTTTGCATTGCATACTGCATTGCATGGATTGTGATGTCATAATTTTGCATTGCATACTGCATTGCATGGATTGTGATGTCATAATGTTGAATTAAATGATGATTTGCATGGATTGTGATGTCATAATTTTGCATTGCATACTGCATTGCATGGATTGTGATGTCATAATGTTGCATTAAATGATGCTTTGCATGGATTGTGATGTCATAATTTTGCATTGCATACTGCATTGCATGTATTGTGATGTCATAATGTTGCATTAAATGATGCTTTGCATGGATTGTGATGTCATAATTTTGCATTGCATACTGCATTGCATGGATTGTGATGTAATACTGTTGCATTAAATGATGCTTTGCATGGATTGTGATGTCATAATTTTGCATTGCATACTGAATTACATGGATTGTGATGTCATAATTTTGCATTGCATACTGCATTGCATGGATTGTGATGTCATAATGTTGAATTAAATGATGATTTGCATGGATTGTGATGTCATAATTTTGCATTGCATACTGCATTGCATGGATTGTGATGTCATAATGTTGCATTAAATGATGCTTTGCATGGATTGTGATGTCATAATTTTGCATTGCATACTGCATTGCATGGATTGTGATGTCATAATTTTGCATTGCATACTGCATTGCATGGATTGTGATGTCATAATTTTGCATTGCATACTGCATTGCATGGATTGTGATGTCATAATGTTGCATTAAATGATGCTTTGCATGGATTGTGATGTCATAATTTTGCATTGCATACTGCATTGCATGGATTGTGATGTCATAATTTTGCATTGCATACTGCATTGCATGGATTGTGATGTCATAACGTTGCATTAAATGATGCTTTGCATGGATTGTGATGTCATAATTTTGCATTGCATACTGCATTGCATGGATTGTGATGTAATACTGTTGCATTAAATGATGCTTTGCATGGATTGTGATGTCATAATTTTGCATTGCATACTGCATTGCATGGATTGTGATGTCATAATTTTGCATTGCATACTGCATTGCATGGATTGTGATGTCATAATTTTGCATTGCATACTGCATTGCATGGATTGTGATGTCATAATTTTGCATTGCATACTGCATTGCATGGATTGTGATGTCATAATGTTGAATTAAATGATGATTTGCATGGATTGTGATGTCATAATTTTGCATTGCATACTGCATTGCATGGATTGTGATGTCATAATTTTGCATTGCATACTGCATTGCATGGATTGTGATGTCATAACGTTGCATTAAATGATGCTTTGCATGGATTGTGATGTCATAATTTTGCATTGCATACTGCATTGCATGGATTGTGATGTCATAATGTTGCATTAAATGATGCTTTGCATGGATTGTGATGTCATAATTTTGTATTGCATACTGCATTGCATGGATTGTGATGTCATAATTTTGCATTGCATACTGCATTGCATGGATTGTGATGTCATAATTTTGCATTGCATACTGCATTGCATGGATTGTGATGTCATAATTTTGCATTGCATACTGCATTGCATGGATTGTGATGTCATAATGTTGCATTAAATGATGATTTGCATGGATTGTGATGTCATAATGTTGCATTAAATGATGCTTTGCATGGATTGTGATGTCATAATTTTGCATTGCATACTGCATTGCATGGATTGTGATGTCATAATGTTGCATTAAATGATGCTTTGCATGGATTGTGATGTCATAATTTTGCATTGCATACTGCATTGCATGGATTGTGATGTAATAATTTTGCATTGCATACTGCATTGCATGGATTGTGATGTCATAATTTTGCATTGCATTCTGCATTGCATGGATTGTGATGTCATAATTTTGCATTGCATACCGCATTGCATGGATTGTGATGTCATAACGTTGCATTAAATGATGCTTTGCATGTATTGTGATGTCATAATTTTGCATTGCATACTGCATTGCATGGATTGTGATGTCATAATGTTGCATTAAATGATGCTTTGCATGGATTGTGATGTCATAATTTTGCATTGCATACTGCATTGCATGGATTGTGATGTCATAATGTTGCATTAAATGATGCTTTGCATGGATTGTGATGTCATAATTTTGCATTGCATGGATTGTGATGTCATAATGTTGCATTAAATGATGCTTTGCATGGATTGTGATGTCATAATTTTGCATTGCATACTGCATTGCATGGATTGTGATGTCATAATTTTGCATTGCATACTGCATTGCATGGATTGTGATGTCATAATTTTGCATTGCATACTGCATTGCATGGATTGTGATGTCATAATGTTGCATTAAATGATGCTTTGCATGGATTGTGATGTCATAATTTTGCATTGCATACTGCATTGCATGGATTGTGATGTCATAATTTTGCATTGCATACTGCATTGCATGGATTGTGATGTCATAATTTTGCATTGCATACTGCATTGCATGGATTGTGATGTCATAATTTTGCATTGCATACTGCATTGCATGGATTGTGATGTCATAATGTTGAATTAAATGATGATTTGCATGGATTGTGATGTCATAATTTTGCATTGCATACTGCATTGCATGGATTGTGATGTCATAATGTTGCATTAAATGATGCTTTGCATGGATTGTGATGTCATAATTTTGCATTGCATACTGCATTGCATGGATTGTGATGTCATAATGTTGCATTAAATGATGCTTTGCATGGATTGTGATGTCATAATTTTGCATTGCATACTGCATTGCATGGATTGTGATGTAATACTGTTGCATTAAATGATGCTTTGCATGGATTGTGATGTCATAATTTTGCATTGCATACTGCATTGCATGGATTGTGATGTCATAATTTTGCATTGCATACTGCATTGCATGGATTGTGATGTCATAATGTTGCATTAATTGATGCTTTGCATGGATTGTGATGTCATAATTTTGCATTGCATACTGCATTGCATGGATTGTGATGTCATAATTTTGCATTGCATACTGCATTGCATGGATTGTGATGTCATAATTTTGCATTGCATACTGCATTGCATGGATTGTGATGTCATAATTTTGCATTGCATACTGCATTGCATGGATTGTGATGTCATAATTTTGCATTGCATACTGCATTGCATGGATTGTGATGTCATAATGTTGAATTAAATGATGATTTGCATGGATTGTGATGTCATAATTTTGCATTGCATACTGCATTGCATGGATTGTGATGTCATAATGTTGCATTAAATGATGCTTTGCATGGATTGTGATGTCATAATTTTGCATTGCATACTGCATTGCATGGATTGTGATGTCATAATGTTGCATTAAATGATGCTTTGCATGGATTGTGATGTCATAATTTTGCATTGCATACTGCATTGCATGGATTGTGATGTAATACTGTTGCATTAAATGATGCTTTGCATGGATTGTGATGTCATAATTTTGCATTGCATACTGCATTGCATGGATTGTGATGTCATAATTTTGCATTGCATACTGCATTGCATGGATTGTGATGTCATAATGTTGCATTAAATGATGCTTTGCATGGATTGTGATGTCATAATTTTGCATTGCATACTGCATTTCATGGATTGTGATGTCATAATTTTGCATTGCATACTGCATTGCATGGATTGTGATGTCATAATTTTGCATTGCATACTGCATTGCATGGATTGTGATGTCATAATGTTGAATTAAATGATGATTTGCATGGATTGTGATGTCATAATTTTGCATTGCATACTGCATTGCATGGATTGTGATGTCATAATGTTGCATTAAATGATGCTTTGCATGGATTGTGATGTCATAATTTTGCATTGCATACGGCATTGCATGGATTGTGATGTCATAATGTTGCATTAAATGATGCTTTGCATGGATTGTGATGTCATAATTTTGCATTGCATACTGCATTGCATGGATTGTGATGTAATACTGTTGCATTAAATGATGCTTTGCATGGATTGTGATGTCATAATTTTGCATTGCATACTGCATTGCATGGATTGTGATGTCATAATTTTGCATTGCATACTGCATTGCATGGATTGTGATGTCATAATGTTGAATTAAATGATGATTTGCATGGATTGTGATGTCATAATTTTGCATTGCATACTGCATTGCATGGATTGTGATGTCATAATGTTGCATTAAATGATGCTTTGCATGGATTGTGATGTCATAATTTTGCATTGCATACTGCATTGCATGGATTGTGATGTCATAATTTTGCATTGCATACTGCATTGCATGGATTGTGATGTCATAATTTTGCATTGCATACTGCATTGCATGGATTGTGATGTCATAATGTTGCATTAAATGATGCTTTGCATGGATTGTGATGTCATAATTTTGCATTGCATACTGCATTGCATGGATTGTGATGTCATAATTTTGCATTGCATACTGCATTGCATGGATTGTGATGTCATAACGTTGCATTAAATGATGCTTTGCATGGATTGTGATGTCATAATTTTGCATTGCATACTGCATTGCATGGATTGTGATGTCATAATTTTGCATTGCATGCTGCATTGCATGGATTGTGATGTCATAATGTTGCATTAAATGATGCTTTGCATGGATTGTGATGTCATAATGTTGCATTAAATGATGCTTTGGATGGATTGTGATGGCATAATTTTGCATTGCATACTGCATTGCATGGATTGTGATGTCATAATGTTGCATTAAATGATGCTTTGCATGGATTGTGATGTCATAATTTTGCATTGCATACTGCATTGCATGGATTGTGATGTAATACTGTTGCATTAAATGATGCTTTGCATGGATTGTGATGTCATAATTTTGCATTGCATACTGCATTGCATGGATTGTGATGTCATAATTTTGCATTGCATACTGCATTGCATGGATTGTGATGTCATAACGTTGCATTAAATGATGCTTTGCATGGATTGTGATGTCATAATTTTGCATTGCATACTGCATTGCATGGATTGTGATGTAATAATTTTGCATTGCATACTGCATTGCATGGATTGTGATGTCATAATTTTGCATTGCATTCTGCATTGCATGGATTGTGATGTCATAATTTTGTATTGCATACTGCATTGCATGGATTGTGATGTCATAACGTTGCATTAAATGATGCTTTGCATGTATTGTGATGTCATAATTTTGCATTGCATACTGCATTGCATGGATTGTGTTGTCATAATGTTGCATTAAATGATGCTTTGCATGGATTGTGATGTCATAATTTTGCATTGCATACTGCATTGCATGGATTGTGATGTCATAATGTTGCATTAAATGATGCTTTGCATGGATTGTGATGTCATAATTTTGCATTGCATGGATTGTGATGTCATAATGTTGCATTAAATGATGCTTTGCATGGATTGTGATGTCATAATTTTGCATTGCATACTGCATTGCATGGATTGTGATGTCATAATTTTGCATTGCATACTGCATTGCATGGATTGTGATGTCATAATTTTGCATTGCATACTGCATTGCATGGATTGTGATGTCATAATGTTGCATTAAATGATGCTTTGCATGGATTGTGATGTCATAATTTTGCATTGCATACTGCATTGCATGGATTGTGATGTCATAATTTTGCATTGCATACTGCATTGCATGGATTGTGATGTCATAATTTTGCATTGCATACTGCATTGCATGGATTGTGATGTCATAATTTTGCATTGCATACTGCATTGCATGGATTGTGATGTCATAATGTTGAATTAAATGATGATTTGCATGGATTGTGATGTCATAATTTTGCATTGCATACTGCATTGCATGGATTGTGATGTCATAATGTTGCATTAAATGATGCTTTGCATGGATTGTGATGTCATAATTTTGCATTGCATACTGCATTGCATGGATTGTGATGTCATAATGTTGCATTAAATGATGCTTTGCATGGATTGTGATGTCATAATTTTGCATTGCATACTGCATTGCATGGATTGTGATGTCATAATGTTGCATTAAATGATGCTTTGCATGGATTGTGATGTCATAATTTTGCATTGCATACTGCATTGCATGGATTGTGATGTCATAATTTTGCATTGCATACTGCATTGCATGGATTGTGATGTCATAATTTTGCATTGCATACTGCATTGCATGGATTGTGATGTCATAATGTTGAATTAAATGATGATTTGCATGGATTGTGATGTCATAATTTTGCATTGCATACTGCATTGCATGGATTGTGATGTCATAATGTTGCATTAAATGATGCTTTGCATGGATTGTGATGTCATAATTTTGCATTGCATACTGCATTGCATGGATTGTGATGTCATAATGTTGCATTAAATGATGCTTTGCATGGATTGTGATGTCATAATTTTGCATTGCATACTGCATTGCATGGATTGTGATGTCATAATTTTGCATTGCATACTGCATTGCATGGATTGTGATGTCATAACGTTGCATTAAATGATGCTTTGCATGGATTGTGATGTCATAATTTTGCATTGCATACTGCATTGCATGGATTGTGATGTCATAATGTTGCATTAAATGATGCTTTGCATGGATTGTGATGTCATAATTTTGCATTGCATACTGCATTGCATGGATTGTGATGTCATAATGTTGCATTAAATGATGCTTTGCATGGATTGTGATGTCATAATTTTGCATTGCATACTGCATTGCATGGATTGTGATGTCATAATGTTGCATTAAATGATGCTTTGCATGGATTGTGATGTCATAATTTTGCATTGCATGGATTGTGATGTCATAATGTTGCATTAAATGATGCTTTGCATGGATTGTGATGTCATAATTTTGCATTGCATACTGCATTGCATGGATTGTGATGTCATAATTTTGCATTGCATACTGCATTGCATGGATTGTGATGTCATAATTTTGCATTGCATACTGCATTGCATGGATTGTGATGTCATAATGTTGCATTAAATGATGCTTTGCATGGATTGAGATGTCATAATTTTGCATTGCATACTGCATTGCATGGATTGTGATGTCATAATTTTGCATTGCATACTGCATTGCATGGATTGTGATGTCATAATTTTGCATTGCATACTGCATTGCATGGATTGTGATGTCATAATTTTGCATTGCATACTGCATTGCATGGATTGTGATGTCATAATGTTGAATTAAATGATGATTTGCATGGATTGTGATGTCATAATTTTGCATTGCATACTGCATTGCATGGATTGTGATGTCATAATGTTGCATTAAATGATGCTTTGCATGGATTGTGATGTCATAATTTTGCATTGCATACTGCATTGCATGGATTGTGATGTCATAATGTTGCATTAAATGATGCTTTGCATGGATTGTGATGTCATAATTTTGCATTGCATACTGCATTGCATGGATTGTGATGTCATAATTTTGCATTGCATACTGCATTGCATGGATTGTGATGTCATAATGTTGCATTAAATGATGCTTTGCATGGATTGTGATGTCATAATTTTGTATTGCATACTGCATTGCATGGATTGTGATGTCATAATTTTGCATTGCATACTGCATTGCATGGATTGTGATGTCATAATTTTGCATTGCATACTGCATTGCATGGATTGTGATGTCATAATTTTGCATTGCATACTGCATTGCATGGATTGTGATGTCATAATGTTGCATTAAATGATGATTTGCATGGATTGTGATGTCATAATGTTGCATTAAATGATGCTTTGCATGGATTGTGATGTCATAATTTTGCATTGCATACTGCATTGCATGGATTGTGATGTCATAATGTTGCATTAAATGATGCTTTGCATGGATTGTGATGTCATAATTTTGCATTGCATACTGCATTGCATGGATTGTGATGTAATAATTTTGCATTGCATACTGCATTGCATGAATTGTGATGTCATAATTTTGCATTGCATTCTGCATTGCATGGATTGTGATGTCATAATTTTGCATTGCATACTGCATTGCATGGATTGTGATGTCATAACGTTGCATTAAATGATGCTTTGCATGTATTGTGATGTCATAATTTTGCATTGCATACTGCATTGCATGGATTGTGATGTCATAATGTTGCATTAAATGATGCTTTGCATGGATTGTGATGTCATAATTTTGCATTGCATACTGCATTGCATGGATTGTGATGTCATAATGTTGCATTAAATGATGCTTTGCATGGATTGTGATGTCATAATTTTGCATTGCATGGATTGTGATGTCATAATGTTGCATTAAATGATGCTTTGCATGGATTGTGATGTCATAATTTTGCATTGCATACTGCATTGCATGGATTGTGATGTCATAATTTTGCATTGCATACTGCATTGCATGGATTGTGATGTCATAATTTTGCATTGCATACTGCATTGCATGGATTGTGATGTCATAATTTTGCATTGCATACTGCATTGCATGGATTGTGATGTCATAATTTTGCATTGCATACTGCATTGCATGGATTGTGATGTCATAATGTTGCATTAAATGATGATTTGCATGGATTGTGATGTCATAATGTTGCATTAAATGATGCTTTGCATGGATTGTGATGTCATAATTTTGCATTGCATACTGCATTGCATGGATTGTGATGTCATAATGTTGCATTAAATGATGCTTTGCATGGATTGTGATGTCATAATTTTGCATTGCATACTGCATTGCATGGATTGTGATGTAATAATTTTGCATTGCATACTGCATTGCATGGATTGTGATGTCATAATTTTGCATTGCATTCTGCATTGCATGGATTGTGATGTCATAATTTTGCATTGCATACTGCATTGCATGGATTGTGATGTCATAATTTTGCATTGCATACTGCATTGCATGGATTGTGATGTCATAATGTTGAATTAAATGATGATTTGCATGGATTGTGATGTCATAATTTTGCATTGCATACTGCATTGCATGGATTGTGATGTCATAATGTTGCATTAAATGATGCTTTGCATGGATTGTGATGTCATAATTTTGCATTGCATACTGCATTGCATGGATTGTGATGTCATAATGTTGCATTAAATGATGCTTTGCATGGATTGTGATGTCATAATTTTGCATTGCATACTGCATTGCATGGATTGTGATGTAATACTGTTGCATTAAATGATGCTTTGCATGGATTGTGATGTCATAATTTTGCATTGCATACTGCATTGCATGGATTGTGATGTCATAATTTTGCATTGCATACTGCATTGCATGGATTGTGATGTCATAATGTTGCATTAAATGATGCTTTGCATGGATTGTGATGTCATAATTTTGCATTGCATACTGCATTGCATGGATTGTGATGTCATAATTTTGCATTGCATACTGCATTGCATGGATTGTGATGTCATAATTTTGCATTGCATACTGCATTGCATGGATTGTGATGTCATAATTTTGCATTGCATACTGCATTGCATGGATTGTGATGTCATAATGTTGAATTAAATGATGATTTGCATGGATTGTGATGTCATAATTTTGCATTGCATACTGCATTGCATGGATTGTGATGTCATAATGTTGCATTAAATGATGCTTTGCATGGATTGTGATGTCATAATTTTGCATTGCATACTGCATTGCATGGATTGTGATGTCATAATGTTGCATTAAATGATGCTTTGCATGGATTGTGATGTCATAATTTTGCATTGCATACTGCATTGCATGGATTGTGATGTAATACTGTTGCATTAAATGATGCTTTGCATGGATTGTGATGTCATAATTTTGCATTGCATACTGAATTGCATGGATTGTGATGTCATAATTTTGCATTGCATACTGCATTGCATGGATTGTGATGTCATAATGTTGAATTAAATGATGATTTGCATGGATTGTGATGTCATAATTTTGCATTGCATACTGCATTGCATGGATTGTGATGTCATAATGTTGCATTAAATGATGCTTTGCATGGATTGTGATGTCATAATTTTGCATTGCATACTGCATTGCATGGATTGTGATGTCATAATTTTGCATTGCATACTGCATTGCATGGATTGTGATGTCATAATTTTGCATTGCATACTGCATTGCATGGATTGTGATGTCATAATGTTGCATTAAATGATGCTTTGCATGGATTGTGATGTCATAATTTTGCATTGCATACTGCATTGCATGGATTGTGATGTCATAATTTTGCATTGCATACTGCATTGCATGGATTGTGATGTCATAACGTTGCATTAAATGATGCTTTGCATGGATTGTGATGTCATAATTTTGCATTGCATACTGCATTGCATGGATTGTGATGTAATACTGTTGCATTAAATGATGCTTTGCATGGATTGTGATGTCATAATTTTGCATTGCATACTGCATTGCATGGATTGTGATGTCATAATTTTGCATTGCATACTGCATTGCATGGGTTGTGATGTCATAATTTTGCATTGCATACTGCATTGCATGGATTGTGATGTCATAATTTTGCATTGCATACTGCATTGCATGGATTGTGATGTCATAATGTTGAATTAAATGATGATTTGCATGGATTGTGATGTCATAATTTTGCATTGCATACTGCATTGCATGGATTGTGATGTCATAATTTTGCATTGCATACTGCATTGCATGGATTGTGATGTCATAACGTTGCATTAAATGATGCTTTGCATGGATTGTGATGTCATAATTTTGCATTGCATACTGCATTGCATGGATTGTGATGTCATAATGTTGCATTAAATGATGCTTTGCATGGATTGTTATGTCATAATTTTGTATTGCATACTGCATTGCATGGATTGTGATGTCATAATTTTGCATTGCATACTGCATTGCATGGATTGTGATGTCATAATTTTGCATTGCATACTGCATTGCATGGATTGTGATGTCATAATTTTGCATTGCATACTGCATTGCATGGATTGTGATGTCATAATGTTGCATTAAATGATGATTTGCATGGATTGTGATGTCATAATGTTGCATTAAATGATGCTTTGCATGGATTGTGATGTCATAATTTTGCATTGCATACTGCATTGCATGGATTGTGATGTCATAATGTTGCATTAAATGATGCTTTGCATGGATTGTGATGTCATAATTTTGCATTGCATACTGCATTGCATGGATTGTGATGTAATAATTTTGCATTGCATACTGCATTGCATGGATTGTGATGTCATAATTTTGCATTGCATTCTGCATTGCATGGATTGTGATGTCATAATTTTGCATTGCATACTGCATTGCATGGATTGTGATGTCATAACGTTGCATTAAATGATGCTTTGCATGTATTGTGATGTCATAATTTTGCATTGCATACTGCATTGCATGGATTGTGATGTCATAATGTTGCATTAAATGATGCTTTGCATGGATTGTGATGTCATAATTTTGCATTGCATACTGCATTGCATGGATTGTGATGTCATAATGTTGCATTAAATGATGCTTTGCATGGATTGTGATGTCATAATTTTGCATTGCATGGATTGTGATGTCATAATGTTGCATTAAATGATGCTTTGCATGGATTGTGATGTCATAATTTTGCATTGCATACTGCATTGCATGGATTGTGATGTCATAATTTTGCATTGCATACTGCATTGCATGGATTGTGATGTCATAATTTTGCATTGCATACTGCATTGCATGGATTGTGATGTCATAATGTTGCATTAAATGATGCTTTGCATGGATTGTGATGTCATAATTTTGCATTGCATACTGCATTGCATGGATTGTGATGTCATAATTTTGCATTGCATACTGCATTGCATGGATTGTGATGTCATAATTTTGCATTGCATACTGCATTGCATGGATTGTGATGTCATAATTTTGCATTGCATACTGCATTGCATGGATTGTGATGTCATAATGTTGAATTAAATGATGATTTGCATGGATTGTGATGTCATAATTTTGCATTGCATACTGCATTGCATGGATTGTGATGTCATAATGTTGCATTAAATGATGCTTTGCATGGATTGTGATGTCATAATTTTGCATTGCATACTGCATTGCATGGATTGTGATGTCATAATGTTGCATTAAATGATGCTTTGCATGGATTGTGATGTCATAATTTTGCATTGCATACTGCATTGCATGGATTGTGATGTAATACTGTTGCATTAAATGATGCTTTGCATGGATTGTGATGTCATAATTTTGCATTGCATACTGCATTGCATGGATTGTGATGTCATAATTTTGCATTGCATACTGCATTGCATGGATTGTGATGTCATAATGTTGCATTAAATGATGCTTTGCATGGATTGTGATGTCATAATTTTGCATTGCATACTGCATTTCATGGATTGTGATGTCATAATTTTGCATTGCATACTGCATTGCATGGATTGTGATGTCATAATTTTGCATTGCATACTGCATTGCATGGATTGTGATGTCATAATGTTGAATTAAATGATGATTTGCATGGATTGTGATGTCATAATTTTGCATTGCATACTGCATTGCATGGATTGTGATGTCATAATGTTGCATTAAATGATGCTTTGCATGGATTGTGATGTCATAATTTTGCATTGCATACGGCATTGCATGGATTGTGATGTCATAATGTTGCATTAAATGATGCTTTGCATGGATTGTGATGTCATAATTTTGCATTGCATACTGCATTGCATGGATTGTGATGTAATACTGTTGCATTAAATGATGCTTTGCATGGATTGTGATGTCATAATTTTGCATTGCATACTGCATTGCATGGATTGTGATGTCATAATTTTGCATTGCATACTGCATTGCATGGGTTGTGATGTCATAATGTTGAATTAAATGATGATTTGCATGGATTGTGATGTCATAATTTTGCATTGCATACTGCATTGCATGGATTGTGATGTCATAATGTTGCATTAAATGATGCTTTGCATGGATTGTGATGTCATAATTTTGCATTGCATACTGCATTGCATGGATTGTGATGTCATAATTTTGCATTGCATACTGCATTGCATGGATTGTGATGTCATAATTTTGCATTGCATACTGCATTGCATGGATTGTGATGTCATAATGTTGCATTAAATGATGCTTTGCATGGATTGTGATGTCATAATTTTGCATTGCATACTGCATTGCATGGATTGTGATGTCATAATTTTGCATTGCATACTGCATTGCATGGATTGTGATGTCATAACGTTGCATTAAATGATGCTTTGCATGGATTGTGATGTCATAATTTTGCATTGCATACTGCATTGCATGGATTGTGATGTCATAATTTTGCATTGCATGCTGCATTGCATGGATTGTGATGTCATAATGTTGCATTAAATGATGCTTTGCATGGATTGTGATGTCATAATGTTGCATTAAATGATGCTTTGCATGGATTGTGATGTCATGATTTTGCATTGCATACTGCATTGCATGGATTGTGATGTCATAATGTTGCATTAAATGATGCTTTGCATGGATTGTGATGTCATAATTTTGCATTGCATACTGCATTGCATGGATTGTGATGTAATACTGTTGCATTAAATGATGCTTTGCATGGATTGTGATGTCATAATTTTGCATTGCATACTGCATTGCATGGATTGTGATGTCATAATTTTGCATTGCATACTGCATTGCATGGATTGTGATGTCATAATTTTGCATTGCATACTGCATTGCATGGATTGTGATGTCATAATTTTGCATTGCATACTGCATTGCATGGATTGTGATGTCATAATGTTGAATTAAATGATGATTTGCATGGATTGTGATGTCATAATTTTGCATTGCATACTGCATTGCATGGATTGTGATGTCATAATTTTGCATTGCATACTGCATTGCATGGATTGTGATGTCATAACGTTGCATTAAATGATGCTTTGCATGGATTGTGATGTCATAATTTTGCATTGCATACTGCATTGCATGGATTGTGATGTCATAATGTTGCATTAAATGATGCTTTGCATGGATTGTGATGTCATAATTTTGTATTGCATACTGCATTGCATGGATTGTGATGTCATAATTTTGCATTGCATACTGCATTGCATGGATTGTGATGTCATAATTTTGCATTGCATACTGCATTGCATGGATTGTGATGTCATAATTTTGCATTGCATACTGCATTGCATGGATTGTGATGTCATAATGTTGCATTAAATGATGCATTGCATGGATTGTGATGTCATAATTTTGTATTGCATACTGCATTGCATGGATTGTGATGTCATAATTTTGCATTGCATACTGCATTGCATGGATTGTGATGTCATAATTTTGCATTGCATACTGCATTGCATGGATTGTGATGTCATAATTTTGCATTGCATACTGCATTGCATGGATTGTGATGTCATAATGTTGCATTAAATGATGATTTGCATGGATTGTGATGTCATAATGTTGCATTAAATGATGCTTTGCATGGATTGTGATGTCATAATTTTGTATTGCATACTGCATTGCATGGATTGTGATGTCATAATGTTGCATTAAATGATGCTTTGCATGGATTGTGATGTCATAATTTTGCATTGCATACTGCATTGCATGGATTGTGATGTAATAATTTTGCATTGCATACTGCATTGCATGGATTGTGATGTCATAATTTTGCATTGCATTCTGCATTGCATGGATTGTGATGTCATAATTTTGTATTGCATACTGCATTGCATGGATTGTGATGTCATAACGTTGCATTAAATGATGCTTTGCATGTATTGTGATGTCATAATTTTGCATTGCATACTGCATTGCATGGATTGTGTTGTCATAATGTTGCATTAAATGATGCTTTGCATGGATTGTGATGTCGTAATTTTGCATTGCATACTGCATTGCATGGATTGTGATGTCATAATGTTGCATTAAATGATGCTTTGCATGGATTGTGATGTCATAATTTTGCATTGCATGGATTGTGATGTCATAATTTTGCATTGCATACTGCATTGCATGGATTGTGATGTCATAATTTTGCATTGCATACTGCATTGCATGGATTGTGATGTCATAATGTTGCATTAAATGATGCTTTGCATGGATTGTGATGTCATAATTTTGCATTGCATACTGCATTGCATGGATTGTGATGTCATAATGTTGCATTAAATGATGCTTTGCATGGATTGTGATGTCATAATTTTGCATTGCATACTGCATTGCATGGATTGTGATGTCATAATTTTGCATTGCATACTGCATTGCATGGATTGTGATGTCATAATTTTGCATTGCATACTGCATTGCATGGATTGTGATGTCATAATTTTGCATTGCATACTGCATTGCATGGATTGTGATGTCATAATGTTGAATTAAATGATGATTTGCATGGATTGTGATGTCATAATTTTGCATTGCATACTGCATTGCATGGATTGTGATGTCATAATGTTGCATTAAATGATGCTTTGCATGGATTGTGATGTCATAATTTTGCATTGCATACTGCATTGCATGGATTGTGATGTCATAATGTTGCATTAAATGATGCTTTGCATGGATTGTGATGTCATAATTTTGCATTGCATACTGCATTGCATGGATTGTGATGTAATACTGTTGCATTAAATGATGCTTTGCATGGATTGTGATGTCATAATTTTGCATTGCATACTGCATTGCATGGATTGTGATGTCATAATTTTGCATTGCATACTGCATTGCATGGATTGTGATGTCATAATGTTGCATTAAATTATGCTTTGCATGGATTGTGATGTCATAATTTTGCATTGCATTCTGCATTGCATGGATTGTGATGTCATAATTTTGTATTGCATACTGCATTGCATGGATTGTGATGTCATAACGTTGCATTAAATGATGCTTTGCATGGATTGTGATGTCATAATTTTGCATTGCATACTGCATTGCATGGATTGTGATGTCATAATGTTGCATTAAATGATGCTTTGCATGGATTGTGATGTCATAATTTTGCATTGCATGGATTGTGATGTCATAATGTTGCATTAAATGATGCTTTGCATGGATTGTGATGTCATAATTTTGCATTGCATACTGCATTGCATGGATTGTGATGTCATAATTTTGCATTGCATACTGCATTGCATGGATTGTGATGTCATAATTTTGCATTGCATACTGCATTGCATGGATTGTGATGTCATAATGTTGCATTAAATGATGCTTTGCATGGATTGTGATGTCATAATTTTGCATTGCATACTGCATTGCATGGATTGTGATGTCATAATTTTGCATTGCATACTGCATTGCATGGATTGTGATGTCATAATTTTGCATTGCATACTGCATTGCATGGATTGTGATGTCATAATTTTGCATTGCATACTGCATTGCATGGATTGTGATGTCATAATGTTGAATTAAATGATGATTTGCATGGATTGTGATGTCATAATTTTGCATTGCATACTGCATTGCATGGATTGTGATGTCATAATGTTGCATTAAATGATGCTTTGCATGGATTGTGATGTCATAATTTTGCATTGCATACTGCATTGCATGGATTGTGATGTCATAATGTTGCATTAAATGATGCTTTGCATGGATTGTGATGTCATAATTTTGCATTGCATACTGCATTGCATGGATTGTGATGTAATACTGTTGCATTAAATGATGCTTTGCATGGATTGTGATGTCATAATTTTGCATTGCATACTGCATTGCATGGATTGTGATGTCATAATTTTGCATTGCATACTGCATTGCATGGATTGTGATGTCATAATGTTGCATTAAATGATGCTTTGCATGGATTGTGATGTCATAATTTTGCATTGCATACTGCATTGCATGGATTGTGATGTCATAATTTTGCATTGCATACTGCATTGCATGGATTGTGATGTCATAATTTTGCATTGCATACTGCATTGCATGGATTGTGATGTCATAATGTTGAATTAAATGATGATTTGCATGGATTGTGATGTCATAATTTTGCATTGCATACTGCATTGCATGGATTGTGATGTCATAATGTTGCATTAAATGATGCTTTGCATGGATTGTGATGTCATAATTTTGCATTGCATACTGCATTGCATGGATTGTGATGTCATAATGTTGCATTAAATGATGCTTTGCATGGATTGTGATGTCATAATTTTGCATTGCATACTGCATTGCATGGATTGTGATGTAATACTGTTGCATTAAATGATGCTTTGCATGGATTGTGATGTCATAATTTTGCATTGCATACTGCATTGCATGGATTGTGATGTCATAATTTTGCATTGCATACTGCATTGCATGGATTGTGATGTCATAATGTGGAATTAAATGATGATTTGCATGGATTGTGATGTCATAATTTTGCATTGCATACTGCATTGCATGGATTGTGATGTCATAATGTTGCATTAAATGATGCTTTGCATGGATTGTGATGTCATAATTTTGCATTGCATACTGCATTGCATGGATTGTGATGTCATAATTTTGCATTGCATACTGCATTGCATGGATTGTGATGTCATAATTTTGCATTGCATACTGCATTGCATGGATTGTGATGTCATAATGTTGCATTAAATGATGCTTTGCATGGATTGTGATGTCATAATTTTGCATTGCATACTGCATTGCATGGATTGTGATGTCATAATTTTGCATTGCATACTGCATTGCATGGATTGTGATGTCATAACGTTGCATTAAATGATGCTTTGCATGGATTGTGATGTCATAATTTTGCATTGCATACTGCATTGCATGGATTGTGATGTCATAATTTTGCATTGCATGCTGCATTGCATGGATTGTGATGTCATAATGTTGCATTAAATGATGCTTTGCATGGATTGTGATGTCATAATGTTGCATTAAATGATGCTTTGCATGGATTGTGATGTCATAATTTTGCATTGCATACTGCATTGCATGGATTGTGATGTCATAATGTTGCATTAAATGATGCTTTGCATGGATTGTGATGTCATAATTTTGCATTGCATACTGCATTGCATGGATTGTGATGTAATACTGTTGCATTAAATGATGCTTTGCATGGATTGTGATGTCATAATTTTGCATTGCATACTGCATTGCATGGATTGCGATGTCATAATTTTGCATTGCATACTGCATTGCATGGATTGTGATGTCATAATTTTGCATTGCATACTGCATTGCATGGATTGTGATGTCATAATTTTGCATTGCATACTGCATTGCATGGATTGTGATGTCATAATGTTGAATTAAATGATGATTTGCATGGATTGTGATGTCATAATTTTGCATTGCATACTGCATTGCATGGATTGTGATGTCATAATTTTGCATTGCATACTGCATTGCATGGATTGTGATGTCATAACGTTGCATTAAATGATGCTTTGCATGGATTGTGATGTCATAATTTTGCATTGCATACTGCATTGCATGGATTGTGATGTCATAATGTTGCATTAAATGATGCTTTGCATGGATTGTGATGTCATAATTTTGTATTGCATACTGCATTGCATGGATTGTGATGTCATAATTTTGCATTGCATACTGCATTGCATGGATTGTGATGTCATAATTTTGCATTGCATACTGCATTGCATGGATTGTGATGTCATAATTTTGCATTGCATACTGCATTGCATGGATTGTGATGTCATAATGTTGCATTAAATGATGATTTGCATGGATTGTGATGTCATAATGTTGCATTAAATGATGCTTTGCATGGATTGTGATGTCGTAATTTTGCATTGCATACTGCATTGCATGGATTGTGATGTCATAATGTTGCATTAAATGATGCTTTGCATGGATTGTGATGTCATAATTTTGCATTGCATACTGCATTGCATGGATTGTGATGTAATAATTTTGCATTGCATACTGCATTGCATGGATTGTGATGTCATAATTTTGCATTGCATTCTGCATTGCATGGATTGTGATGTCATAATTTTGCATTGCATACTGCATTGCATGGATTGTGATGTCATAACGTTGCATTAAATGATGCTTTGCATGTATTGTGATGTCATAATTTTGCATTGCATACTGCATTGCATGGATTGTGATGTCATAATGTTGCATTAAATGATGCTTTGCATGGATTGTGATGTCATAATTTTGCATTGCATACTGCATTGCATGGATTGTGATGTCATAATGTTGCATTAAATGATGCTTTGCTTGAGTTGTGATGTCATAATTTTGCATTGCATGGATTGTGATGTCATAATGTTGCATTAAATGATGCTTTGCATGGATTGTGATGTCATAATTTTGCATTGCATACTGCATTGCATGGATTGTGATGTCAGAATTTTGCATTGCATAATGCATTGCATGGATTGTGATGTCATAATTTTGCATTGCATACTGCATTGCATGGATTGTGATGTCATAATGTTGCATTAAATGATGCTTTGCATGGATTGTGATGTCATAATTTTGCATTGCATACTGCATTGAATGGATTGTGATGTCATAATTTTGCATTGCATACTGCATTGCATGGATTGTGATGTCATAATTTTGCATTGCATACTGCATTGCATGGATTGTGATGTCATAATTTTGCATTGCATACTGCATTGCATGGATTGTGATGTCATAATGTTGCATTAAATGATGATTTGCATGGATTGTGATGTCATAATGTTGCATTAAATGATGCTTTGCATGGATTGTGATGTCATAATTTTGCATTGCATACTGCATTGCATGGATTGTGATGTCATAATGTTGCATTAAATGATGCTTTGCATGGATTGTGATGTCATAATTTTGCATTGCATACTGCATTGCATGGATTGTGATGTCATAATGTTGCATTAAATGATGCTTTGCATGGATTGTGATGTCATAATTTTGCATTGCATACTGCATTGCATGGATTGTGATGTCATAATGTTGCATTAAATGATGCTTTGCATGGATTGTGATGTCATAATTTTGCATTGCATACTGCATTGCATGGATTGTGATGTCATAATGTTGCATTAAATGATGCTTTGCATGGATTGTGATGTCATAATTTTGCATTGCATGGATTGTGATGTCATAATGTTGCATTAAATGATGCTTTGCATGGATTGTGATGTCATAATTTTGCATTGCATACTGCATTGCATGGATTGTGATGTCATAATTTTGCATTGCATACTGCATTGCATGGATTGTGATGGCATAATTTTGCATTGCATACTGCATTGCATGGATTGTGATGTCATAATGTTGCATTAAATGATGCTTTGCATGGATTGTGATGTCATAATTTTGCATTGCATACTGCATTGCATGGATTGTGATGTCATAATGTTGCATTAAATGATGATTTGCATGGATTGTGATGTCATAATGTTGCATTAAATGATGCTTTGCATGGATTGTGATGTCATAATTTTGCATTGCATACTGCATTGCATGGATTGTGATGTCATAATGTTGCATTAAATGATGCTTTGCATGGATTGTGATGTCATAATTTTGCATTGCATACTGCATTGCATGGATTGTGATGTCATAATGTTGCATTAAATGATGCTTTGCATGGATTGTGATGTCATAATTTTGCATTGCATACTGCATTGCATGGATTGTGATGTCATAATGTTGCATTAAATGATGCTTTGCATGGATTGTGATGTCATAATTTTGCATTGCATACTGCATTGCATGGATTGTGATGTCATAATGTTGCATTAAATGATGCTTTGCATGGATTGTGATGTCATAATTTTGCATTGCATGGATTGTGATGTCATAATGTTGCATTAAATGATGCTTTGCATGGATTGTGATGTCATAATTTTGCATTGCATACTGCATTGCATGGATTGTGATGTCATAATTTTGCATTGCATACTGCATTGCATGGATTGTGATGGCATAATTTTGCATTGCATACTGCATTGCATGGATTGTGATGTCATAATGTTGCATTAAATGATGCTTTGCATGGATTGTGATGTCATAATTTTGCATTGCATACTGCATTGCATGGATTGTGATGTCATAATTTTGCATTGCATACTGCATTGCATGGATTGCGATGTCATAATTTTGCATTGCATACTGCATTGCATGGATTGTGATGTCATAATTTTGCATTGCATACTGCATTGCATGGATTGTGATGTCATAATGTTGCATTAAATGATGATTTGCATGGATTGTGATGTCATAATGTTGCATTAAATGATGCTTTGCATGGATTGTGATGTCATAATTTTGCATTGCATACTGCATTGCATGGATTGTGATGTCATAATGTTGCATTAAATGATGCTTTGCATGGATTGTGATGTCATAATTTTGCATTGCATACTGCATTGCATGGATTGTGATGTCATAATGTTGCATTAAATGATGCTTTGCATGGATTGTGATGTCATAATTTTGCATTGCATACTGCATTGCATGGATTGTGATGTCATAATGTTGCATTAAATGATGCTTTGCATGGATTGTGATGTCATAATTTTGCATTGCATACTGCATTGCATGGATTGTGATGTCATAATTTTGCATTGCATACTGCATTGCATGGATTGTGATGTCATAATTTTGCATTGCATACTGCATTGCATGGATTGTGATGTCATAATTTTGCATTGCATACTGCATTGCATGGATTGTGATGTCATAATGTTGCATTAAATGATGCTTTGCATGGATTGTGATGTCATAATTTTGCATTGCATACTGCATTGCATGGATTGTGATGTCATAATGTTGCATTAAATGATGCTTTTAATGGATTGTGATGTCATAATTTTGCATTGCATACTGCATTGCATGGATTGTGATGTCATAATTTTGCATTGCATACTGCATTGCATGGATTGTGATGTCATAATTTTGCATTGCATACTGCATTGCATGGATTGTGATGTCATAATTTTGCATTAAATGATGCTTTGCATGGATTATGATGTCATAATTTTGCATTGCATACTGCATTGCATGGATTGTGATGTCATAATTTTGCATTAAATGATGCTTTGCATGGATTGTGATGTCATAATTTTGCATTAAATGATGCTTTGCATGGATTATGATGTCATAATTTTGCATTGCATACTGCATTGCATGGATTGTGATGTCATAATTTTGCATTGCATGGATTGTGATGTCATACTTTTGCATTAAATGATGCTTTGCATGGATTATGATGTCATAATTTTGCATTGCATACCTCATTGCATGGATTGTGATGTCATAATTTTGCATTGCATACTGCATTGCATGGATTGTGATGTCATAATGTTGCATTAAATGATGCTTTGCATGGATTGTGATGTCATAATTTTGCATTGCATACTGCATTGCATGGATTGTGATGTCATAATTTTGCATTAAATGATGCTTTGCATGGATTATGATGTCATAATTTTGCATTGCATACTGCATTGCAATGATTGTGATGTCATAATTTTGCATTGCATACTGCATTGCATGGATTGTGATGTCATAATGTTGCATTAAATGATGCTTTGCATGGATTGTGATGTCATAATTTTGCATTGCATACTGCATTGCATGGATTGTGATGTCATAGTGTTGCATTAAATGATGCTTTGCATGGATTGTGATGTCATAATTTTGCATTGCATACTGCATTGCATGGATTGTGATGTCATAATTTTGCATTGCGTACTGCATTGCATGGATTGTGATGTCATAATTTTGCATTGCATACTGCATTGGATGGATTGTGATGTCATAATGTTGCATTAAATGATGATTTGCATGGATTGTGATGTCATAATTTTGCATTGCATACTGCATTGCATGGATTGTGATGTCATAATGTTGCATTAAATGATGCTTTGCATGGATTGTGATGTCATAATTTTGCATTGCATACTGCATTGCATGGATTGTGATGTCATAATGTTGCATTAAATGATGCTTTGCATGGATTGTGATGTCATAATTTTGCATTGCATACTGCATTGCATGGATTATGATGTCATAATTTTGCATTGCATACTGCATTGCATGGATTGTGATGTCATAATTTTGCATTAAATGATGCTTTGCATGGATTATGATGTCATAATTTTGCATTGCATACTGCATTGCAATGATTGTGATGTCATAATTTTGCATTGCATACTGCATTGCATGGACTGTGATGTCATAATGTTGCATTAAATGATGCTTTGCATGGATTGTGATGTCATAATTTTGCATTGCATACTGCATTGCATGGATTGTGATGTCATAATTTTGAATTGCATACTGCATTGCATGGATTGTGATGTCATAATGTTGCATTAAATGATGCTTTGCATGGATTGTGATGTCATAATTTTGCATTGCATACTGCATTGCATGGATTGTGATGTCATAATTTTGCATTGCATACTGCATTGCATGGATTGTGATGTCATAATTTTGCATTGCATACTGCATTGCATGGATTGTGATGTCATAATGTTGCATTAAATGATGATTTGCATGGATTGTGATGTCATAATTTTGCATTGCATACTGCATTGCATGGATTGTGATGTCATAATGTTGCATTCAATGATGCTTTGCATGGATTGTGATGTCATAATTTTGCATTGCATACTGCATTGCATGGATTGTGATGTCATAATGTTGCATTAAATGATGCTTTGCATGGATTGTGATGTCATAATTTTGCATTGCATACTGCATTGCATGGATTATGATGTCATAATTTTGCATTGCATACTGCATTGCATGGATTGTGATGTCATAATTTTGCATCGCATACTGCATTGCATGGATTGTGATGTCATAATTTTGCATTGCATACTGCATTGCATGGATTGCGATGTCATAATTTTGCATTAAATGATGCTTTGCATGGATTATGATGTCATAATTTTGCATTGCATACTGCATTGCATGGATTGTGATGTCATAATTTTGCATCGCATACTGCATTGCATGGATTGTGATGTCATAATTTTGCATTGCATACTGCATTGCATGGATTGTGATGTCATAATTTTGCATCGCATACTGCATTGCATGGATTGTGATGTCATAATTTTGCATTGCATACTGCATTGCATGGATTGTGATGTCATAATTTTTCATTAAATGATGCTTTGCATGGATTATGATGTCATAATTTTGCATTGCAACTGCATTGCATGGATTGTGATGTCATAATTTTGCATTGCATACTGCATTGCATGGATTGTGATGTCATAATGTTGCATTAAATGATGCTTTGCATGGATTGTGATGTCATAATTTTGCATTGCATGGATTGTGATGTCATAATGTTGCATTAAATGATGATTTGCATGGATTGTGATGTCATAATTTTGCATTGCATACTGCATTGCATGGATTGTGATGTCATAATTTTGCATTGCATACTGCATTGCATGGATTGTGATGTCATAATTTTGCATTGCATACTGCATTGCATGGATTGTGATGTCATAATGTTGCATTAAATGATGCTTTGCATGGATTGTGATGTCATAATTTTGCATTGCATACTGCATTGCATGGATTGTGATGTCATAATTTTGCATTGCATACTGCATTGCATGGATTGTGATGTCATAATTTTGCATTGCATACTGCATTGCATGGATTGTGATGTCATAATGTTGCATTAAATGATGATTTGCATGGATTGTGATGTCATAATGTTGCATTAAATGATGCTTTGCATGGATTGTGATGTCATAATTTTGCATTGCATACTGCATTGCATGGATTGTGATGTCATAATGTTGCATTAAATGATGCTTTGCATGGATTGTGATGTCATAATTTTGCATTGCATACTGCATTGCATGGATTGTGATGTCATAATTTTGCATTGCATACTGCAGTGCATGGATTGTGATGTCATAATGTTGCATTAAATGATGCTTTGCATGGTATGTGATGTCATAATATTGCATTGCAAACTGCATTGCATGGATTGTGATGTCATAATGTTGCATTAAATGATGCTTTGCATGGATTGTGATGTCATAATTTTGCATTGCATACTGCATTGCATGGATTGTGATGTCATAATGTTGCATTAAATGATGCTTTGCATGGATTGTGATGTCATAATTTTGCATTGCATTCTGCATTGCATGGATTGTGATGTCATAATTTTGCATTGCATGCTGCATTGCATGGATTGTGATGTCATAATTTTGCATTGCATACTGCATTGCATGGATTGTGATGTCATAATTTTGCATTGCATACTGCATTGCATGGATTGTGATGTCATAATGTTGCATTAAATGATGATTTGCATGGATTGTGATGTCATAATTTTGCATTGCATACTGCATTGCATGGATTGTGATGTCATAATTTTGCATTGCATACTGCATTGCATGGATTGTGATGTCATAATTTTGCATTGCATACTGCATTGCATGGATTGTGATGTCATAATTTTGCATTGCATACTGCATTGCATGGATTGTGATGTCATAATTTTGCATTGCTTTCTGCATTGCATGGATTGTGATGTCATAATTTTGCATTGCATACTGCATTGCATGGATTGTGATGTCATAATGTTGCATTAAATGATGCTTTGCATGGATTGTGATGTCATAATTTTGCATTGCATACTGCATTGCATGGATTGTGATGTCATAATGTTGCATTAAATGATGCTTTGCATGGATTGTGATGTCATAATTTTGCATTGCATACTGCATTGCATGGTTTGTGATGTCATAATGTTGCATTAAATGATGCTTTGCATGGATTGTGATGTCATAATTTTGCATTGCATTCTGCATTGCATGGATTGTGATGTCATAATTTTGCATTGCATACTGCATTGCATGGATTGTGATGTCATAATGTTGCATTAAATGATGCTTTGCATGGATTGTGATGTCATAATTTTGCATTGCATACTGCATTGCATGGATTGTGATGTCATAATGTTGCATTAAATGATGCTTTGCATGGATTGTGATGTCATAATTTTGCATTGCATTCTGCATTGCATGGATTGTGATGTCATAATTTTGCATTGCATACTGCATTGCATGGATTGTGATGTCATAATTTTGCATTAAATGATGCTTTGCATGGATTGTGATGTCATAATTTTGCATTGCATTCTGCATTGCATGGATTGTGATGTCATAATTTTGCATCGCATACTGCATTGCATGGATTGTGATGTCATAATTTTGCATCGCATACTGCATTGCATGGATTGTGATGTCATAATTTTGCATTGCATACTGCATTGCATGGATTGTGATGTCATAATTTTTCATTAAATGATGCTTTGCATGGATTATGATGTCATAATTTTGCATTGCAACTGCATTGCATGGATTGTGATGTCATAATTTTGCATTGCATACTGCATTGCATGGATTGTGATGTCATAATGTTGCATTAAATGATGCTTTGCATGGATTGTGATGTCATAATTTTGCATTGCATACTGCATTGCATGGATTGTGATGTCATAATGTTGCATTAAATGATGCTTTGCATGGATTGTGATGTCATAATTTTGCATTGCATGGATTGTGATGTCATAATGTTGCATTAAATGATGCTTTGCATGGATTGTGATGTCATAATTTTGCATTGCATACTGCATTGCATGGATTGTGATGTCATAATTTTGCATTGCATACTGCATTGCATGGATTGTGATGTCATAATTTTGCATTGCATACTGCATTGCATGGATTGTGATGTCATAATGTTGCATTAAATGATGCTTTGCATGGATTGTGATGTCATAATTTTGCATTGCATACTGCATTGCATGGATTGTGATGTCATAATGTTGCATTAAATGATGCTTTGCATGGATTGTGATGTCATAATTTTGCATTGCATACTGCATTGCATGGTTTGTGATGTCATAATGTTGCATTAAATGATGCTTTGCATGGATTGTGATGTCATAATTTTGCATTGCATTCTGCATTGCATGGATTGTGATGTCATAATTTTGCATTGCATACTGCATTGCATGGATTGTGATGTCATAATGTTGCATTAAATGATGCTTTGCATGGATTGTGATGTCATAATTTTGCATTGCATACTGCATTGCATGGATTGTGATGTCATAATGTTGCATTAAATGATGCTTTGCATGGATTGTGATGTCATAATTTTGCATTGCATTCTGCATTGCATGGATTGTGATGTCATAATTTTGCATTGCATACTGCATTGCATGGATTGTGATGTCATAATTTTGCATTAAATGATGCTTTGCATGGATTGTGATGTCATAATTTTGCATTGCATTCTGCATTGCATGGATTGTGATGTCATAATTTTGCATCGCATACTGCATTGCATGGATTGTGATGTCATAATTTTGCATCGCATACTGCATTGCATGGATTGTGATGTCATAATTTTGCATTGCATACTGCATTGCATGGATTGTGATGTCATAATTTTTCATTAAATGATGCTTTGCATGGATTATGATGTCATAATTTTGCATTGCAACTGCATTGCATGGATTGTGATGTCATAATTTTGCATTGCATACTGCATTGCATGGATTGTGATGTCATAATGTTGCATTAAATGATGCTTTGCATGGATTGTGATGTCATAATTTTGCATTGCATACTGCATTGCATGGATTGTGATGTCATAATGTTGCATTAAATGATGCTTTGCATGGATTGTGATGTCATAATTTTGCATTGCATGGATTGTGATGTCATAATGTTGCATTAAATGATGCTTTGCATGGATTGTGATGTCATAATTTTGCATTGCATACTGCATTGCATGGATTGTGATGTCATAATTTTGCATTGCATACTGCATTGCATGGATTGTGATGTCATAATTTTGCATTGCATACTGCATTGCATGTATTGTGATGTCATAATGTTGCATTAAATGATGCTTTGCATGGATTGTGATGTCATAATTTTGCATTGCATACTGCATTGCATGGATTGTGATGTCATAATTTTGCATTGCATACTGCATTGCATGGATTGTGATGTCATAATTTTGCATTGCATACTGCATTGCATGGATTGTGATGTCATAATGTTGCATTAAATGATGATTTGCATGGATTGTGATGTCATAATGTTGCATTAAATGATGCTTTGCATGGATTGTGATGTCATAATTTTGCATTGCATACTGCATTGCATGGATTGTGATGTCATAATGTTGCATTAAATGATGCTTTGCATGGATTGTGATGTCATAATTTTGCATTGCATACTGCATTGCATGGATTGTGATGTCATAATGTTGCATTAAATGATGCTTTGCATGGATTGTGATGTCATAATTTTGCATTGCATTCTGCATTGCATGGATTGTGATGTCATAATTTTGCATTGCATACTGCATTGCATGGATTGTGATGTCATAATTTTGCATTAAATGATGCTTTGCATGGATTGTGATGTCATAATTTTGCATTGCATTCTGCATTGCATGGATTGTGATGTCATAATTTTGCATCGCATACTGCATTGCATGGATTGTGATGTCATAATTTTGCATCGCATACTGCATTGCATGGATTGTGATGTCATAATTTTGCATTGCATACTGCATTGCATGGATTGTGATGTCATAATTTTTCATTAAATGATGCTTTGCATGGATTATGATGTCATAATTTTGCATTGCAACTGCATTGCATGGATTGTGATGTCATAATTTTGCATTGCATACTGCATTGCATGGATTGTGATGTCATAATGTTGCATTAAATGATGCTTTGCATGGATTGTGATGTCATAATTTTGCATTGCATACTGCATTGCATGGATTGTGATGTCATAATGTTGCATTAAATGATGCTTTGCATGGATTGTGATGTCATAATTTTGCATTGCATTCTGCATTGCATGGATTGTGATGTCATAATTTTGCATTGCATACTGCATTGCATGGATTGTGATGTCATAATTTTGCATTAAATGATGCTTTGCATGGATTGTGATGTCATAATTTTGCATTGCATTCTGCATTGCATGGATTGTGATGTCATAATTTTGCATCGCATACTGCATTGCATGGGTTGTGATGTCATAATTTTGCATCGCATACTGCATTGCATGGATTGTGATGTCATAATTTTGCATTGCATACTGCATTGCATGGATTGTGATGTCATAATTTTTCATTAAATGATGCTTTGCATGGATTATGATGTCATAATTTTGCATTGCAACTGCATTGCATGGATTGTGATGTCATAATTTTGCATTGCATACTGCATTGCATGGATTGTGATGTCATAATGTTGCATTAAATGATGCTTTGCATGGATTGTGATGTCATAATTTTGCATTGCATACTGCATTGCATGGATTGTGATGTCATAATGTTGCATTAAATGATGCTTTGCATGGATTGTGATGTCATAATTTTGCATTGCATGGATTGTGATGTCATAATGTTGCATTAAATGATGCTTTGCATGGATTGTGATGTCATAATTTTGCATTGCATACTGCATTGCATGGATTGTGATGTCATAATTTTGCATTGCATACTGCATTGCATGGATTGTGATGTCATAATTTTGCATTGCATACTGCATTGCATGTATTGTGATGTCATAATGTTGCATTAAATGATGCTTTGCATGGATTGTGATGTCATAATTTTGCATTGCATACTGCATTGCATGGATTGTGATGTCATAATTTTGCATTGCATACTGCATTGCATGGATTGTGATGTCATAATTTTGCATTGCATACTGCATTGCATGGATTGTGATGTCATAATGTTGCATTAAATGATGATTTGCATGGATTGTGATGTCATAATGTTGCATTAAATGATGCTTTGCATGGATTGTGATGTCATAATTTTGCATTGCATACTGCATTGCATGGATTGTGATGTCATAATGTTGCATTAAATGATGCTTTGCATGGATTGTGATGTCATAATTTTGCATTGCATACTGCATTGCATGGATTGTGATGTCATAATGTTGCATTAAATGATGCTTTGCATGGATTGTGATGTCATCATTTTGCATTGCATACTGCATTGCATGGATTGTGATGTCATAATGTTGCATTAAATGATGCTTTGCATGGATTGTGATGTCATAATTTTGCATTGCATACTGCATTGCATGGATTGTGATGTCATAATGTTGCATTAAATGATGCTTTGCATGGATTGTGATGTCATAATTTTGCATTGCATGGATTGTGATGTCATAATGTTGCATTAAATGATGCTTTGCATGGATTGTGATGTCATAATTTTGCATTGCATACTGCATTGCATGGATTGTGATGTCATAATTTTGCATTGCATACTGCATTGCATGGATTGTGATGTCATAATTTTGCATTGCATACTGCATTGCATGGATTGTGATGTCATAATGTTGCATTAAATGATGATTTGCATGGATTGTGATGTCATAATGTTGCATTAAATGATGCTTTGCATGGATTGTGATGTCATAATTTTGCATTGCATACTGCATTGCATGGATTGTGATGTCATAATGTTGCATTAAATGATGCTTTGCATGGATTGTGATGTCATAATTTTGCATTGCATACTGCATTGCATGGATTGTGATGTCATAATGTTGCATTAAATGATGCTTTGCATGGATTGTGATGTCATAATTTTGCATTGCATACTGCATTGCATGGATTGTGATGTCATAATGTTGCATTAAATGATGCTTTGCATGGATTGTGATGTCATAATTTTGCATTGCATACTGCATTGCATGGATTGTGATGTCATAATTTTGCATTGCATACTGCATTGCATGGATTGTGATGTCATAATGTTGCATTAAATGATGCTTTGCATGGATTGTGATGTCATAATTTTGCATTGCATACTGCATTGCATGGATTGTGATGTCATAATGTTGCATTAAATGATGCTTTGCATGGATTGTGATGTCATAATTTTGCATTGCATACTGCATTGCATGGATTGTGATGTCATAATTTTGCATTGCATACTGCATTGCATGGATTGTGATGTCATAATTTTGCATTGCATACTGCATTGCATGGATTGTGATGTCATAATTTTGCATTGCATACTGCATTGCATGGATTGTGATGTCATAATTTTGCATTAAATGATGCTTTGCATGGATTGTGATGTCATAATTTTGCATTGCATACTGCATTGCATGGATTGTGATGTCATAATGTTGCATTAAATGATGCTTTTCATGGATTGTGATGTCATAATTTTGCATTGCATACTGCATTGCATGGATTGTGATGTCATAATTTTGCATTGCATACTGCATTGCATGGATTGTGATGTCATAATGTTGCATTAAATGATGCTTTGCATGGATTGTGATGTCATAATTTTGCATTGCATACTGCAGTGCATGGATTGTGATGTCATAATGTTGCATTAAATGATGCTTTGCATGGTATGTGATGTCATAATATTGCATTGCAAACTGCATTGCATGGATTGTGATGTCATAATGTTGCATTAAATGATGCTTTGCATGGATTGTGATGTCATAATTTTGCATTGCATACTGCATTGCATGGATTGTGATGTCATAATGTTGCATTAAATGATGCTTTGCATGGATTGTGATGTCATAATTTTGCATTGCATACTGCATTGCATGGATTGTGATGTCATAATTTTGCATTGCATGCTGCATTGCATGGATAGTGATGTCATAATTTTGCATTGCATACTGCATTGCATGGATTGTGATGTCATAATTTTGCATTGCATACTGCATTGCATGGATTGTGATGTCATAATGTTGCATTAAATGATGATTTGCATGGATTGTGATGTCATAATTTTGCATTGCATACTGCATTGCATGGATTGTGATGTCATAATTTTGCATCGCATACTGCATTGCATGGATTGTGATGTCATAATTTTGCATTGCATACTGCATTGCATGGATTGTGATGTCATAATTTTGCATTGCATACTGCATTGCATGGATTGTGATGTCATAATTTTGCATTGCTTTCTGCATTGCATGGATTGTGATGTCATAATTTTGCATTGCATACTGCATTGCATGGATTGTGATGTCATAATGTTGCATTAAATGATGCTTTGCATGGATTGTGATGTCATAATTTTGCATTGCATACTGCATTGCATGGATTGTGATGTCATAATGTTGCATTAAATGATGCTTTGCATGGATTGTGATGTCATAATTTTGCATTGCATACTGCATTGCATGGATTGTGATGTCATAATGTTGCATTAAATGATGCTTTGCATGGATTGTGATGTCATAATTTTGCATTGCATTCTGCATTGCATGGATTGTGATGTCATAATTTTGCATTGCATACTGCATTGCATGGATTGTGATGTCATAATGTTGCATTAAATGATGCTTTGCATGGATTGTGATGTCATAATTTTGCATTGCATACTGCATTGCATGGATTGTGATGTCATAATGTTGCATTAAATGATGCTTTGCATGGATTGTGATGTCATAATTTTGCATTGCATTCTGCATTGCATGGATTGTGATGTCATAATTTTGCATTGCATACTGCATTGCATGGATTGTGATGTCATAATTTTGCATTAAATGATGCTTTGCATGGATTGTGATGTCATAATTTTGCATTGCATTCTGCATTGCATGGATTGTGATGTCATAATTTTGCATTGCATACTGCATTGCATGGATTGTGATGTCATAATTTTGCATTAAATGATGCTTTGCATGGATTATGATGTCATAATTTTGCATTGCATACTGCATTGCATGGATTGTGATGTCATAATTTTGCATTGCATGGATTGTGATGTCATAATTTTGCATTAAATGATGCTTTGCATGGATTATGATGTCATAATTTTGCATTGCATACTGCATTGCATGGATTGTGATGTCATAATTTTGCATTGCATACTGCATTGCATGGATTGTGATGTCATAATTTTGCATTGCATACTGCATTGAATGGATTGTGATGTCATAATTTTGCATTGCATACTGCATTGCATGGATTGTGATGTCATAATGTTGCATTAAATGATGATTTGCATGGATTGTGATGTCATAATGTTGCATTAAATGATGCTTTGCATGGATTGTGATGTCATAATTTTGCATTGCATACTGCATTGCATGGATTGTGATGTCATAATGTTGCATTAAATGATGCTTTGCATGGATTGTGATGTCATAATTTTGCATTGCATACTGCATTGCATGGATTGTGATGTCATAATGTTGCATTAAATGATGCTTTGCATGGATTGTGATGTCATAATTTTGCATTGCATACTGCATTGCATGGATTGTGATGTAATAATGTTGCATTAAATGATGCTTTGCATGGATTGTGATGTCATAATTTTGCATTGCATACTGCATTGCATGGATTGTGATGTCATAATTTTGCATTGCATACTGCATTGCATGGATTGTGATGTCATAATGTTGCATTAAATGATGCTTTGCATGGATTGTGATGTCATAATTTTGCATTGCATACTGCATTGCATGGATTGTGATGTCATAATTTTGCATTGCATACTGCATTGCATGGATTGTGATGTCATAATGTTGCATTAAATGATGCTTTGCATGGATTGTGATGTCATAATTTTGCATTGCATACTGCATTGCATGGATTGTGATGTCATAATTTTGCATTGCATACTGCATTGCATGGATTGTGATGTCATAATTTTGCATTGCATACTGCATTGCATGGATTGTGATGTCATAATTTTGCATTAAATGATGCTTTGCATGGATTGTGATGTCATAATTTTGCATTGCATACTGCATTGCATGGATTGTGATGTCATAATGTTGCATTAAATGATGCTTTTCATGGATTGTGATGTCATAATTTTGCATTGCATACTGCATTGCATGGATTGTGATGTCATAATTTTGCATTGCATACTGCATTGCATGGATTGTGATGTCATAATGTTGCATTAAATGATGCTTTGCATGGATTGTGATGTCATAATTTTGCATTGCATACTGCAGTGCATGGATTGTGATGTCATAATGTTGCATTAAATGATGCTTTGCATGGTATGTGATGTCATAATATTGCATTGCAAACTGCATTGCATGGATTGTGATGTCATAATGTTGCATTAAATGATGCTTTGCATGGATTGTGATGTCATAATTTTGCATTGCATACTGCATTGCATGGATTGTGATGTCATAATGTTGCATTAAATGATACTTTGCATGGATTGTGATGTCATAATTTTGCATTGCATACTGCATTGCATGGATTGTGATGTCATAATTTTGCATTGCATGCTGCATTGCATGGATTGTGATGTCATAATTTTGCATTGCATACTGCATTGCATGGATTGTGATGTCATAATTTTGCATTGCATACTGCATTGCATGGATTGTGATGTCATAATGTTGCATTAAATGATGATTTGCATGGATTGTGATGTCATAATTTTGCATTGCATACTGCATTGCATGGATTGTGATGTCATAATTTTGCATCGCATACTGCATTGCATGGATTGTGATGTCATAATTTTGCATTGCATACTGCATTGCATGGATTGTGATGTCATAATTTTGCATTGCATACTGCATTGCATGGATTGTGATGTCATAATTTTGCATTGCTTTCTGCATTGCATGGATTGTGATGTCATAATTTTGCATTGCATACTGCATTGCATGGATTGTGATGTCATAATGTTGCATTAAATGATGCTTTGCATGGATTGTGATGTCATAATTTTGCATTGCATACTGCATTGCATGGATTGTGATGTCATAATGTTGCATTAAATGATGCTTTGCATGGATTGTGATGTCATAATTTTGCATTGCATACTGCATTGCATGGATTGTGATGTCATAATGTTGCATTAAATGATGCTTTGCATGGATTGTGATGTCATAATTTTGCATTGCATTCTGCATTGCATGGATTGTGATGTCATAATTTTGCATTGCATACTGCATTGCATGGATTGTGATGTCATAATGTTGCATTAAATGATGCTTTGCATGGATTGTGATGTCATAATTTTGCATTGCATACTGCATTGCATGGATTGTGATGTCATAATGTTGCATTAAATGATGCTTTGCATGGATTGTGATGTCATAATTTTGCATTGCATTCTGCATTGCATGGATTGTGATGTCATAATTTTGCATTGCATACTGCATTGCATGGATTGTGATGTCATAATTTTGCTTTAAATGATGCTTTGCATGGATTGTGATGTCATAATTTTGCATTGCATTCTGCATTGCATGGATTGTGATGTCATAATTTTGCATCGCATACTGCATTGCATGGATTGTGATGTCATAATTTTGCATTGCATACTGCATTGCATGGATTGTGATGTCATAATTTTGCATTGCATACTGCATTGCATGGATTGTGATGTCATAATTTTGCATTGCTTTCTGCATTGCATGGATTGTGATGTCATAATTTTGCATTGCATACTGCATTGCATGGATTGTGATGTCATAATGTTGCATTAAATGATGCTTTGCATGGATTGTGATGTCATAATTTTGCATTGCATACTGCATTGCATGGATTGTGATGTCATAATGTTGCATTAAATGATGCTTTGCATGGATTGTGATGTCATAATTTTGCATTGCATACTGCATTGCATGGATTGTGATGTCATAATGTTGCATTAAATGATGCTTTGCATGGATTGTGATGTCATAATTTTGCATTGCATTCTGCATTGCATGGATTGTGATGTCATAATTTTGCATTGCATACTGCATTGCATGGATTGTGATGTCATAATGTTGCATTAAATGATGCTTTGCATGGATTGTGATGTCATAATTTTGCATTGCATACTGCATTGCATGGATTGTGATGTCATAATGTTGCATTAAATGATGCTTTGCATGGATTGTGATGTCATAATTTTGCATTGCATTCTGCATTGCATGGATTGTGATGTCATAATTTTGCATTGCATACTGCATTGCATGGATTGTGATGTCATAATTTTGCATTAAATGATGCTTTGCATGGATTGTGATGTCATAATTTTGCATTGCATTCTGCATTGCATGGATTGTGATGTCATAATTTTGCATCGCATACTGCATTGCATGGATTGTGATGTCATAATTTTGCATTGCATACTGCATTGCATGGATTGTGATGTCATAATTTTGCATTGCATACTGCATTGCATGGATTGTGATGTCATAATTTTGCATTGCTTTCTGCATTGCATGGATTGTGATGTCATAATTTTGCATTGCATACTGCATTGCATGGATTGTGATGTCATAATGTTGCATTAAATGATGCTTTGCATGGATTGTGATGTCATAATTTTGCATTGCATACTGCATTGCATGGATTGTGATGTCATAATGTTGCATTAAATGATGCTTTGCATGGATTGTGATGTCATAATTTTGCATTGCATTCTGCATTGCATGGATTGTGATGTCATAATTTTGCATTGCATACTGCATTGCATGGATTGTGATGTCATAATTTTGCATTAAATGATGATTTGCATGGATTGTGATGTCATAATTTTGCATTGCATACTGCATTGCATGGATTGTGATGTCATAATGTTGCATTCAATGATGCTTTGCATGGATTGTGATGTCATAATTTTGCATTGCATACTGCATTGCATGGATTGTGATGTCATAATGTTGCATTAAATGATGCTTTGCATGGATTGTGATGTCATAATTTTGCATTGCATACTGCATTGCATGGATTGTGATGTCATAATTTTGCATCGCATACTGCATTGCATGGATTGTGATGTCATAATTTTGCATTGCATACTGCATTGCATGGATTGTGATGTCATAATTTTGCATCGCATACTGCATTGCATGGATTGTGATGTCATAATTTTGCATTGCATACTGCATTGCATGGATTGTGATGTCATAATTTTTCATTAAATGATGCTTTGCATGGATTATGATGTCATAATTTTGCATTGCAACTGCATTGCATGGATTGTGATGTCATAATTTTGCATTGCATACTGCATTGCATGGATTGTGATGTCATAATGTTGCATTAAATGATGCTTTGCATGGATTGTGATGTCATAATTTTGCATTGCATACTGCATTGCATGGATTGTGATGTCATAATGTTGCATTAAATGATGCTTTGCATGGATTGTGATGTCATAATTTTGCATTGCATGGATTGTGATGTCATAATGTTGCATTAAATGATGATTTGCATGGATTGTGATGTCATAATTTTGCATTGCATACTGCATTGCATGGATTGTGATGTCATAATTTTGCATTGCATACTGCATTGCATGGATTGTGATGTCATAATGTTGCATTAAATGATGCTTTGCATGGATTGTGATGTCATAATTTTGCATTGCATACTGCATTGCATGGATTGTGATGTCATAATTTTGCATTGCATACTGCATTGCATGGATTGTGATGTCATAATTTTGCATTGCATACTGCATTGCATGGATTGTGATGTCATAATGTTGCATTAAATGATGATTTGCATGGATTGTGATGTCATAATGTTGCATTAAATGATGCTTTGCATGGATTGTGATGTCATAATTTTGCATTGCATACTGCATTGCATGGATTGTGATGTCATAATTTTGCATTGCATACTGCATTGCATGGATTGTGATGTCATAATTTTGCATTGCATACTGCATTGCATGGATTGTGATGTCATAATGTTGCATTAAATGATGATTTGCATGGATTGTGATGTCATAATTTTGCATTGCATACTGCATTGCATGGATTGTGATGTCATAATGTTGCATTCAATGATGCTTTGCATGGATTGTGATGTCATAATTTTGCATTGCATACTGCATTGCATGGATTGTGATGTCATAATGTTGCATTAAATGAAGCTTTGCATGGATTGTGATGTCATAATTTTGCATTGCATACTGCATTGCATGGATTGTGATGTCATAATGTTGCATTAAATGATGCTTTGCATGGATTGTGATGTCATAATTTTGCATTGCATACTGCATTGCATGGATTGTGATGTCATAATGTTGCATTAAATGATGCTTTGCATGGATTGTGATGTCATAATTTTGCATTGCATGGATTGTGATGTCATAATGTTGCATTAAATGATGCTTTGCATGGATTGTGATGTCATAATTTTGCATTGCATACTGCATTGCATGGATTGTGATGTCATAATTTTGCATTGCATACTGCATTGCATGGATTGTGATGTCATAATTTTGCATTGCATACTGCATTGCATGGATTGTGATGTCATAATGTTGCATTAAATGATGCTTTGCATGGATTGTGATGTCATAATTTTGCATTGCATACTGCATTGCATGGATTGTGATGTCATAATTTTGCATTGCATACTGCATTGCATGGATTGTGATGTCATAATTTTGCATTGCATACTGCATTGCATGGATTGTGATGTCATAATGTTGCATTAAATGATGATTTGCATGGATTGTGATGTCATAATGTTGCATTAAATGATGCTTTGCATGGATTGTGATGTCATAATTTTGCATTGCATACTGCATTGCATGGATTGTGATGTCATAATGTTGCATTAAATGATGCTTTGCATGGATTGTGATGTCATAATTTTGCATTGCATACTGCATTGCATGGATTGTGATGTCATAATGTTGCATTAAATGATGCTTTGCATGGATTGTGATGTCATAATTTTGCATTGCATACTGCATTGCATGGATTGTGATGTCATAATGTTGCATTAAATGATGCTTTGCATGGATTGTGATGTCATAATTTTGCATTGCATACTGCATTGCATGGATTGTGATGTCATAATTTTGCATTGCATACTGCATTGCATGGATTGTGATGTCATAATTTTGCATTGCATACTGCATTGCATGGATTGTGATGTCATAATTTTGCATTGCATACTGCATTGCATGGATTGTGATGTCATAATTTTGCATTAAATGATGCTTTGCATGGATTGTGATGTCATAATTTTGCATTGCATACTGCATTGCATGGATTGTGATGTCATAATGTTGCATTAAATGATGCTTTTCATGGATTGTGATGTCATAATTTTGCATTGCATACTGCATTGCATGGATTGTGATGTCATAATGTTGCATTAAATGATGCTTTGCATGGATTGTGATGTCATAATTTTGCATTGCATACTGCATTGCATGGATTGTGATGTCATAATTTTGCATTGCATGCTGCATTGCATGGATTGTGATGTCATAATTTTGCATTGCATACTGCATTGCATGGATTGTGATGTCATAATTTTGCATTGCATACTGCATTGCATGGATTGTGATGTCATAATTTTGCATTAAATGATGCTTTGCATGGATTGTGATGTCATAATTTTGCATTGCATACTGCATTGCATGGATTGTGATGTCATAATGTTGCATTAAATGATGCTTTTCATGGATTGTGATGTCATAATTTTGCATTGCATACTGCATTGCATGGATTGTGATGTCATAATTTTGCATTGCATACTGCATTGCATGGATTGTGATGTCATAATGTTGCATTAAATGATGCTTTGCATGGATTGTGATGTCATAATTTTGCATTGCATACTGCAGTGCATGGATTGTGATGTCATAATGTTGCATTAAATGATGCTTTGCATGGTATGTGATGTCATAATATTGCATTGCAAACTGCATTGCATGGATTGTGATGTCATAATGTTGCATTAAATGATGCTTTGCATGGATTGTAATGTCATAATTTTGCATTGCATACTGCATTGCATGGATTGTGATGTCATAATGTTGCATTAAATGATGCTTTGCATGGATTGTGATGTCATAATTTTGCATTGCATACTGCATTGCATGGATTGTGATGTCATAATTTTGCATTGCATGCTGCATTGCATGGATTGTGATGTCATAATTTTGCATTGCATACTGCATTGCATGGATTGTGATGTCATAATGTTGCATTAAATGATGATTTGCATGGATTGTGATGTCATAATTTTGCATTGCATACTGCATTGCATGGATTGTGATGTCATAATTTTGCATCGCATACTGCATTGCATGGATTGTGATGTCATAATTTTGCATTGCATACTGCATTGCATGGATTGTGATGTCATAATTTTGCATTGCATACTGCATTGCATGGATTGTGATGTCATAATTTTGCATTGCTTTCTGCATTGCATGGATTGTGATGTCATAATTTTGCATTGCATACTGCATTGCATGGATTGTGATGTCATAATGTTGCATTAAATGATGCTTTGCATGGATTGTGATGTCATAATTTTGCATTGCATACTGCATTGCATGGATTGTGATGTCATAATGTTGCATTAAATGATGCTTTGCATGGATTGTGATGTCATAATTTTGCATTGCATACTGCATTGCATGGATTGTGATGTCATAATGTTGCATTAAATGATGCTTTGCATGGATTGTGATGTCATAATTTTGCATTGCATTCTGCATTGCATGGATTGTGATGTCATAATTTTGCATTGCATACTGCATTGCATGGATTGTGATGTCATAATGTTGCATTAAATGATGCTTTGCATGGATTGTGATGTCATAATTTTGCATTGCATACTGCATTGCATGGATTGTGATGTCATAATGTTGCATTAAATGATGCTTTGCATGGATTGTGATGTCATAATTTTGCATTGCATTCTGCATTGCATGGATTGTGATGTCATAATTTTGCATTGCATACTGCATTGCATGGATTGTGATGTCATAATTTTGCATTAAATGATGCTTTGCATGGATTGTGATGTCATAATTTTGCATTGCATTCTGCATTGCATGGATTGTGATGTCATAATTTTGCATTAAATGATGCTTTGCATGGATTATGATGTCATAATTTTGCATTGCATACTGCATTGCATGGATTGTGATGTCATAATTTTGCATTGCATGGATTGTGATGTCATAATTTTGCATTAAATGATGCTTTGCATGGATTATGATGTCATAATTTTGCATTGCATACTGCATTGCATGGATTGTGATGTCATAATTTTGCATTAAATGATGCTTTGCATGGATTATGATGTCATAATTTTGCATTGCATACTGCATTGCATGGATTGTGATGTCATAATTTTGCATTGCATGGATTGTGATGTCATAATTTTGCATTAAATGATGCTTTGCATGGATTATGATGTCATAATTTTGCATTGCATACTGCATTGCATGGATTGTGATGTCATAATTTTGCATTGCATACTGCATTGCATGGATTGTGATGTCATAATTTTGCATTGCATACTGCATGGCATGGATTGTGATGTCATAATGTTGCATTAAATGATGATTTGCATGGATTGTGATGTCATAATTTTGCATTGCATACTGCATTGCATGGATTGTGATGTCATAATTTTGCATTGCATACTGCATTGCATGGATTGTGATGTCATAATTTTGCATTGCATTCTGCATTGCATGGATTGTGATGTCATAATTTTGCATTGCATTCTGCATTGCATGGATTGTGATGTCATAATTTTGCATTGCATACTGCATTGCATGGATTGTGATGTCATAATGTTGCATTAAATGATGCTTTGCATGGATTGTGATGTCATAATTTTGCATTGCATACTGCATTGCATGGATTGTGATGTCATAATGTTACATTAAATGATGCTTTGCATGGATTGTGATGTCATAATTTTGCATTGCATGGATTGTGATGTCATAATGTTGCATTAAATGATGCTTTGCATGGATTGTGATGTCATAATTTTGCATTGCATACTGCATTGCATGGATTGTGATGTCATAATTTTGCATTGCATACTGCATTGCATGGATTGTGATGTCATAATTTTGCATTGCATACTGCATTGCATGGATTGTGATGTCATAATGTTGCATTAAATGATGCTTTGCATGGATTGTGATGTCATAATTTTGCATTGCATAATGCATTGCATGGATTGTGATGTCATAATTTTGCATTGCATACTGCATTGCATGGATTGTGATGTCATAATTTTGCATTGCATACTGCATTGCATGGATTGTGATGTCATAATTTTGCATTGCATACTGCATTGCATGGATTGTGATGTCATAATGTTGCATTAAATGATGCTTTGCATGGATTGTGATGTCATAATTTTGCATTGCATGGATTGTGATGTCATAATGTTGCATTAAATGATGCTTTGCATGGATTGTGATGTCATAATTTTGCATTGCATACTGCATTGCATGGATTGTGATGTCATAATTTTGCATTGCATACTGCATTGCATGGATTGTGATGTCATAATTTTGCATTGCATACTGCATTGCATGGATTGTGATGTCATAATGTTGCATTAAATGATGCTTTGCATGGATTGTGATGTCATAATTTTGCATTGCATACTGCATTGCATGGATTGTGATGTCATAATGTTGCATTAAATGATGCTTTGCATGGATTGTGATGTCATAATTTTGCATTGCATACTGCATTGCATGGATTGTGATGTCATAATTTTGCATTGCATACTGCATTGCATGGATTGTGATGTCATAATGTTGCATTAAATGATGCTTTGCATGGATTGTGATGTCATAATTTTGCATTGCATACTGCATTGCATGGATTGTGATGTCATAATGTTGCATTAAATGATGCTTTGCATGGATTGTGATGTCATAATTTTGCATTGCATACTGCATTGCATGGATTGTGATGTCATAATTTTGCATTGCATACTGCATTGCATGGATTGTGATGTCATAATTTTGCATTGCATACTGCATTGCATGGATTGTGATGTCATAATTTTGCATTGCATACTGCATTGCATGGATTGTGATGTCATAATGTTGCATTAAATGATGATTTGCATGGATTGTGATGTCATAATTTTGCATTGCATACTGCATTGCATGGATTGTGATGTCATAATGTTGCATTCAATGATGCTTTGCATGGATTGTGATGTCATAATTTTGCATTGCATACTGCATTGCATGGATTGTGATGTCATAATGTTGCATTAAATGATGCTTTGCATGGATTGTGATGTCATAATTTTGCATTGCATACTGCATTGCATGGATTATGATGTCATAATTTTGCATTGCATACTGCATTGCATGGATTGTGATGTCATAATTTTGCATCGCATACTGCATTGCATGGATTGTGATGTCATAATTTTGCATTGCATACTGCATTGCATGGATTGCGATGTCATAATGTTGCATTAAATGATGCTTTGCATGGATTATGATGTCATAATTTTGCATTGCATACTGCATTGCATGGATTGTGATGTCATAATTTTGCATCGCATACTGCATTGCATGGATTGTGATGTCATAATTTTGCATTGCATACTGCATTGCATGGATTGTGATGTCATAATTTTGCATCGCATACTGCATTGCATGGATTGTGATGTCATAATTTTGCATTGCATACTGCATTGCATGGATTGTGATGTCATAATTTTTCATTAAATGATGCTTTGCATGGATTATGATGTCATAATTTTGCATTGCAACTGCATTGCATGGATTGTGATGTCATAATTTTGCATTGCATACTGCATTGCATGGATTGTGATGTCATAATGTTGCATTAAATGATGCTTTGCATGGATTGTGATGTCATAATTTTGCATTGCATACTGCATTGCATGGATTGTGATGTCATAATGTTGCATTAAATGATGCTTTGCATGGATTGTGATGTCATAATTTTGCATTGCATGGATTGTGATGTCATAATGTTGCATTAAATGATGCTTTGCATGGATTGTGATGTCATAATTTTGCATTGCATACTGCATTGCATGGATTGTGATGTCATAATTTTGCATTGCATACTGCATTGCATGGATTGTGATGTCATAATTTTGCATTGCATACTGCATTGCATGTATTGTGATGTCATAATGTTGCATTAAATGATGCTTTGCATGGATTGTGATGTCATAATTTTGCATTGCATACTGCATTGCATGGATTGTGATGTCATAATTTTGCATTGCATACTGCATTGCATGGATTGTGATGTCATAATTTTGCATTGCATACTGCATTGCATGGATTGTGATGTCATAATGTTGCATTAAATGATGATTTGCATGGATTGTGATGTCATAATGTTGCATTAAATGATGCTTTGCATGGATTGTGATGTCATAATTTTGCATTGCATACTGCATTGCATGGATTGTGATGTCATAATGTTGCATTAAATGATGCTTTGCATGGATTGTGATGTCATAATTTTGCATTGCATACTGCATTGCATGGATTGTGATGTCATAATGTTGCATTAAATGATGCTTTGCATGGATTGTGATGTCATCATTTTGCATTGCATACTGCATTGCATGGATTGTGATGTCATAATGTTGCATTAAATGATGCTTTGCATGGATTGTGATGTCATAATTTTGCATTGCATACTGCATTCATGGATTGTGATGTCATAATGTTGCATTAAATGATGCTTTGCATGGATTGTGATGTCATAATTTTGCATTGCATACTGCATTGCATGGATTATGATGTCATAATGTTGCATTAAATGATGCTTTGCATGGATTGTGATGTCATAATTTTGCATTGCATACTGCATTGCATGGATTGTGATGTCATAATGTTGCATTAAATGATGCTTTGCATGGATTGTGATGTCATAATTTTGCATTGCATACTGCATTGCATGGATTGTGATGTCATAATGTTGCATTAAATGATGCTTTGCATGGATTGTGATGTCATAATTTTGCATTGCATACTGCATTGCATGGATTGTGATGTCATAATTTTGCATTGCATACTGCATTGCATGGATTGTGATGTCATAATTTTGCATTGCATACTGCATTGCATGGATTGTGATGTCATAATTTTGCATTGCATACTGCATTGCATGGATTGTGATGTCATAATGTTGCATTAAATGATGATTTGCATGGATTGTGATGTCATAATTTTGCATTGCATACTGCATTGCATGGATTGTGATGTCATAATGTTGCATTAAATGATGCTTTGCATGGATTGTGATGTCATAATTTTGCATTGCATACTGCATTGCATGGATTGTGATGTCATAATTTTGCATTAAATGATGCTTTGCATGGATTATGATGTCATAATTTTGCATTGCATACTGCATTGCATGGATTGTGATGTCATAATTTGGCATTAAATGATGCTTTGCATGGATTATGATGTCATAATTTTGCATTGCATACTGCATTGCATGGATTGTGATGTCATAATTTTGCATTAAATGATGCTTTGCATGGATTGTGATGTCATAATTTTGCATTAAATGATGCTTTGCATGGATTATGATGTCATTATTTTGCATTGCATACTGCATTGCATGGATTGTGATGTCATAATTTTGCATTAAATGATGCTTTGCATGGATTATGATGTCATAATTTTGCATTGCATACTGCATTGCATGGATTGTGATGTCATAATTTTGCATTGCATGGATTGTGATGTCATACTTTTGCATTAAATGATGCTTTGCATGGATTATGATGTCATAATTTTGCATTGCATACCTCATTGCATGGATTGTGATGTCATAATTTTGCATTGCATACTGCATTGCATGGATTGTGATGTCATAATTTTGCATTAAATGATGCTTTGCATGGATTATGTTGTCATAATTTTGCATTGCATACTGCATTGCATGGATTGTGATGTCATAATTTTGCATTAAATGATGCTTTGTATGGATTATGATGTCATAATTTTGCATTGCATACTGCATTGCAATGATTGTGATGTCATAATTTTGCATTGCATACTGCATTGCATGGATTGTGATGTCATAATTTTGCATTGCATACTGCATTGCATGGATTGTGATGTCATAATTTTGCATTAAATGATGCTTTGCATGGATTATGATGTCATAATTTTGCATTGCATACTGCATTGCATGGATTGTGATGTCATAATTTTGCATTGCATACTGCATTGCATGGATGGTGATGTCATAATTTTGCATTGCATACTGCATTGCATGGATTGTGATGTCATAATGTTGCATTAAATGATGCTTTGCATGGATTGTGATGTCATAATTTTGCATTGCATACTGCATTGCATGGATTGTGATGTCATAATTTTGCATTAAATGATGTTTTGCATGGATTATGATGTCATAATTTTGCATTGCATACTGCATTACAATGATTGTGATGTCATAATTTTGCATTGCATACTGCATTGCATGGATTGTGATGTCATAATTTTGCATTGCATACTGCATTGCATGGATTGTGATGTAATAATGTTGCATTAAATGATGCTTTGCATGGATTGTGATGTCATAATTTTGCATTGCATACTGCATTGCATGGATTGTGATGTCATAATTTTGAATTGCATACTGCATTGCATGGATTGTGATGTCATAATTTTGCATTGCATACTGCATTGCATGGATTGTGATGTTATAATTTTGCATTGCATACTGCATTGCATGGATTGTGATGTCATAATTTTGCATTGCATACTGCATTGCATGGATTGTGATGTCATAATTTTGCATTGCATTCTGCATTGCATGGATTGTGATGTCATAATTTTGCATTGCATACTGCATTGCATGGATTGTGATGTCATAATGTTGCATTAAATGATGCTTTGCATGGATTGTGATGTCATAATTTTGCATTGCATACTGCATTGCATGGATTGTGATGTCATAATGTTGCATTAAATGATGCTTTGCATGGATTGTGATGTCATCATTTTGCATTGCATACTGCATTGCATGGATTGTGATGTCATAATGTTGCATTAAATGATGCTTTGCATGGATTGTGATGTCATAATTTTGCATTGCATACTGCATTGCATGGATTGCGATGTCATAATGTTGCATTAAATGATGCTTTGTATGGATTGTGATGTCATAATTTTGCATTGCATACTGCATTGCATGGATTGTGATGTCATAATGTTGCATTAAATGATGCTTTGCATGGATTGTGATGTCATAATTTTGCATTGCATACTGCATTGCATGGATTGTGATGTCATAATTTTGCATTACATACTGCATTGCATGGATTGTGATGTCATAATGTTGCATTAAATGATGCTTTGCATGGATTGTGATGTCATAATTTTGCATTGCATACTGCATTGTATGGATTGCGATGTCATAATTTTGCATTAAATGATGCTTTGCATGGATTATGATGTCATAATTTTGCATTGCATACTGCATTGCATGGATTGTGATGTCATAATTTTGCATCGCATACTGCATTGCATGGATTGTGATGTCATAATTTTGCATTGCATACTGCATTGCATGGATTGTGATGTCATAATTTTGCATTGCATACTGCATTGCATGGATTGTGATGTCATAATTTTGCATTGCATACTGCATTGCATGGATTGTGATGTCATAATTTTGCATTAAATGATGCTTTGCATGGATTATGATGTCATAATTTTGCATTGCAACTGCATTGCATGGATTGTGATGTCATAATTTTGCATTGCATACTGCATTGCATGGATTGTGATGTCATAATTTTGCATTAAATGATGCTTTGCATGGATTATGATGTCATAATTTTGCATTGCAACTGCATTGCATGGATTGTGATGTCATAATTTTGCATTGCATACTGCATTGCATGGATTGTGATGTCATACTTTAGCATTAAATGATGCTTTGCATGGATTATGATGTCATAATTTTGCATTGCATACTGCATTGCATGGATTGTGATGTCATAATTTTGCATTGCATACTGCATTGCATGGATTGTGATGTCATACTTTAGCATTAAATGATGCTTTGCATGGATTATGATGTCATAGTTTTGCATTGCATACTGCATTGCATGGATTGTGATGTCATAATTTTGCATTGCATACTGCATTGCATGGATTGTGATGTCATAATTTTGCATTGCATACTGCATTGCATGGATTGTGATGTCATAATGTTGCATTATATGATGATTTGCATGGATTGTGATGTCATAATTTTGCATTGCATACTGCATTGCATGGATTGTGATGTCATAATTTTGCATCGCATACTGTATTGCATGGATTGTTATGTCATAATTTTGCATTGCATACTGCATTGCATGGATTGTGATGTCATAATTTTGCATTGCATACTGCATTGCATGGATTGTGATGTCATAATTTTGCATTGCATTCTGCATTGCATGGATTGTGATGTCATAATTTTACATTGCATACTGCATTGCATGGATTGTGATGTCATAATGTTGCATTAAATGATGCTTTGCATGGATTGTGATGTCATAATTTTGCATTGCATACTGCATTGCATGGATTGTGATGTCATACTTTAGCATTAAATGATGCTTTGCATGGATTATGATGTCATAATTTTTCATTGCATACTGCATTGCATGGATTGTGATGTCATAATTTTGCATTAAATGATGCTTTGCATGGATTATGATGTCATAATTTTGCATTGCATACTGCATTGCATGGGTTGTGATGTCATAATTTTGCATTGCATTCTGCATTGCATGGATTGTGATGTCATAATTTTGCATTGCATACTGCATTGCATGGATTGTGATGTCATAATGTTGCATTAAATGATGCTTTGCATGGATTGTGATGTCATAATTTTGCATTGCATACTGCATTGCATGGATTGTGATGTCATAATTTTGCATTAAATGATGCTTTGCATGGATTATGATGTCATAATTTTGCATTGCATACTGCATTACATGGATTGTGATGTCATAATTTTGCATTAAATGATGCTTTGCATGGATTATGATGTCATTATTTTGCATTGCATACTGCATTGCATGGATTGTGATGTCATAATTTTGCATTAAATGATGCATTGCATGGATTGTGATGTCATAATTTTGCATTGCATACTGCATTGCATGGATTGTGATGTCATAATTTTGCATTGCATACTGCATTGCATGGATTGTGATGTCATAATGTTGCATTAAATGATGCTTTGCATGGATTGTGATGTCATAATTTTGCATTGCATACTGCATTACATGGATTGTGATGTCATAATTTTGCATTAAATGATGCTTTGCATGGATTATGATGTCATAATTTTGCATTGCATACTGCATTGCATGGATTGTGATGTCATAATTTTGCATTGCATACTGCATTGCATGGATTGTGATGTCATACTTTAGCATTAAATGATGCTTTGCATGGATTGTGATGTCATAATTTTGCATTGCATACTGCATTGCATGGATTGTGATGTCATAATTTTGCATTGCATACTGCATTGCATGGATTGTGATGTCATAATTTTGCATTGCATACTGCATTGCATGGATTGTGATGTCATAATGTTGCATTAAATGATGATTTGCATGGATTGTGATGTCATAATTTTGCATTGCATACTGCATTGCATGGATTGTGATGTCATAATGTTGCATTAAATGATGCTTTGCATGGATTGTGATGTCATAATTTTGCATTGCATACTGCATTGCATGGATTGTGATGTCATAATTTTGCATTGCATACTGCATTGCATGGATTGTGATGTCATAATTTTGCATTGCATACTGCATTGCATGAATTGAGATGTCATAATTTTGCATTAAATGATGCTTTGCATGGATTATGATGTCATAATTTTGCATTGCATACTGCATTGCATGGATTGTGATGTCATAATTTTGCATTGCATACTGCATTGCATGGATTGTGATGTCATACTTTAGCATTAAATGATGCTTTGCATGGATTATGATGTCATAATTTTTCATTGCATACTGCATTGCATGGATTGTGATGTCATAATTTTGCATTGCATACTGCATTGCATGGATTGTGATGTCATAATTTTGCATTGCATACTGCATTGCATGGATTGTGATGTCATAATGTTGCATTAAATGATGCTTTGCATGGATTGTGATGTCATAATTTTGCATTGCATACTGCATTGCATGGATTGTGATGTCATAATTTTGCATTGCATACTGCATTGCATGGATTGTGATGTCATAATTTTGCATTAAATGATGCTTTGCATGGATTATGATGTCATAATTTTGCATTGCATACTGCATTACATGGATTGTGATGTCATAATTTTGCATTAAATGATGCTTTGCATGGATTATGATGTCATAATTTTGCATTGCATACTGCATTGCATGGATTGTGATGTCATAATTTTGCATTGCATACTGCATTGCATGGATTGTGATGTCATACTTTAGCATTAAATGATGCTTTGCATGGATTGTGATGTCATAATTTTGCATTGCATACTGCATTGCATGGATTGTGATGTCATAATGTTGCATTAAATGATGCTTTGCATGGATTGTGATGTCATAATTTTGCATTGCATACTGCATTACATGGATTGTGATGTCATAATTTTGCATTAAATGATGCTTTGCATGGATTATGATGTCATAATTTTGCATTGCATACTGCATTGCATGGATTGTGATGTCATAATTTTGCATTGCATACTGCATTGCATGGATTGTGATGTCATACTTTAGCATTAAATGATGCTTTGCATGGATTGTGATGTCATAATTTTGCATTGCATACTGCATTGCATGGATTGTGATGTCATAATTTTGCATTGCATACTGCATTGCATGGATTGTGATGTCATAATTTTGCATTGCATACTGCATTGCATGGATTGTGATGTCATAATGTTGCATTAAATGATGATTTGCATGGATTGTGATGTCATAATTTTGCATTGCATACTGCATTGCATGGATTGTGATGTCATAATGTTGCATTACATACTGCATTGCATGGATTGAGATGTCATAATTTTGCATTAAATGATGCTTTGCATGGATTATGATGTCATAATTTTGCATTGCATACTGCATTGCATGGATTGTGATGTCATAATTTTGCATTGCATACTGCATTGCATGGATTGTGATGTCATACTTTAGCATTAAATGATGCTTTGCATGGATTATGATGTCATAATTTTTCATTGCATACTGCATTGCATGGATTGTGATGTCATAATTTTGCATTGCATACTGCATTGCATGGATTGTGATGTCATAATTTTGCATTGCATACTGCATTGCATGGATTGTGATGTCATAATGTTGCATTAAATGATGCTTTGCATGGATTGTGATGTCATAATTTTGCATTGCATACTGCATTGCATGGATTGTGATGTCATAATTTTGCATTAAATGATGCTTTGCATGGATTATGATGTCATAATTTTGCATTGCATACTGCATTGCATGGGTTGTGATGTCATAATTTTGCATTGCATTCTGCATTGCATGGATTGTGATGTCATAATTTTGCATTGCATACTGCATTGCATGGATTGTGATGTCATAATGTTGCATTAAATGATGCTTTGCATGGATTGTGATGTCATAATTTTGCATTGCATACTGCATTGCATGGATTGTGATGTCATAATTTTGCATTGCATACTGCATTGCATGGATTGTGATGTCATGATTTTGCATTAAATGATGCTTTGCATGGATTATGATGTCATAATTTTGCATTGCATACTGCATTGCATGGATTGTGATGTCATAATTTTGCATTAAATGATGCTTTGCATGGATTATGATGTGAAAATTTTGCATTGCATACTGCATTGCATGGATTGTGATGTCATAATTTTGCATCGCATACTGCATTGCATGGATTGTGATGTCATAATTTTGCATTAAATGATGCTTTGCATGGATTATGATGTCATTATTTTGCATTGCATACTGCATTGCATGGATTGTGATGTCATAATTTTGCATTAAATGATGCTTTGCATGGATTATGATGCCATAATTTTGCATCGCATACTGCATTGCATGGATTGTGATGTCATAATTTTGCATTAAATGATGCTTTGCATGGATTATGATGTCATAATTTTGCATTGCATACTGCATTGCATGGATTGTGATGTCATAATTTTGCATCGCATACTGCATTGCATGGATTGTGATGTCATAATTTTGCATTAAATGATGCATTGCATGGATAGTGATGTCATAATTTTGCATTGCATACTGCATTGCATGGATTGTGATGTCATAATTTTGCATTGCATACTGCATTGCATGGATTGTGATGTCATAATGTTGCATTAAATGATGCTTTGCATGGATTGTGATGTCATAATTTTGCATTGCATACTGCATTGCATGGATTGTGATGTCATAATTTTGCATTGCATACTGCATTGCATGGATTGTGATGTCATAATTTTGCATTAAATGATGCTTTGCATGGATTATGATGTCATAATTTTGCATTGCATACTGCATTGCATGGATTGTGATGTCATAATTTTGCATTACATGATGCATTGCATGGATTGTGTTGTCATAATTTTGCATTGCATACTGCATTGCATGGATTGTGATGTCATAATTTTGCATTGCATACTGCATTGCATGGATTGTGATGTCATAATTTTGCATTGCATACTGCATTGCATGGATTGTGATGTCATAATTTTGCATTGCATACTGCATTGCATGGATTGTGATGTCATAATGTTGCATTAAATGATGCTTTTCATGGATTGTGATGTCATAATTTTGCATTGCATACTGCATTGCATGGATTGTGATGTCATAATTTTGCATTGCATACTGCATTGCATGGATTGTGATGTCATAATGTTGCATTAAATGATGCTTTGCATGGATTGTGATGTCATAATTTTGCATTGCATACTGCATTGCATGGATTGTGATGTCATAATTTTGCATTGCATACTGCATTGCATGGATTGTGATGTCATAATTTTGCATTAAATGATGCTTTGCATGGATTATGATGTCATAATTTTGCATTGCATACTGCATTGCATGGATTGTGATGTCATAATTTTGCATTAAATGATGCTTTGCATGGATTATGATGTCATTATTTTGCATTGCATACTGCATTGCATGGATTGTGATGTCATAATTTTGCATTAAATGATGCATTGCATGGATTGTGATGTCATAATTTTGCATTGCATACTGCATTGCATGGATTGTGATGTCATAATTTTGCATTGCATACTGCATTGCATGGATTGTGATGTCATAATGTTGCATTAAATGATGCTTTGCATGGATTGTGATGTCATAATTTGCATTGCATACTGCATTACATGGATTGTGATGTCATAATTTTGCATTAAATGATGCTTTGCATGGATTATGATGTCATAATTTTGCATTGCATACTGCATTGCATGGATTGTGATGTCATAATTTTGCATTGCATACTGCATTGCATGGATTGTGATGTCATACTTTAGCATTAAATGATGCTTTGCATGGATTGTGATGTCATAATTTTGCATTGCATACTGCATTGCATGGATTGTGATGTCATAATTTTGCATTGCATACTGCATTGCATGGATTGTGATGTCATAATGTTGCATTAAATGATGCTTTGCATGGATTGTGATGTCATAATTTTGCATTGCATACTGCATTGCATGGATTGTGATGTCATAATTTTGCATTGCATACTGCATTGCATGGATTGTGATGTCATAATTTTGCATTGCATACTGCATTGCATGGATTGTGATGTCATAATGTTGCATTAAATGATGCTTTGCATGGATTATGATGTCATAATTTTGCATTGCATACTGCATTGCATGGATTGTGATGTCATAATTTTGCATCGCATACTGCATTGCATGGATTGTGATGTCATAATTTTGCATTAAATGATGCATTGCATGGATTGTGATGTCATAATTTTGCATTGCATACTGCATTGCATGGATTGTGATGTCATAATGTTGCATTAAATGATGCTTTGCATGGATTGTGATGTCATAATTTTGCATTGCATACTGCATTGCATGGATTGTGATGTCATAATGTTGCATTAAATGATGCTTTGCATGGATTGTGATGTCATAATTTTGCATTGCATACTGCATTGCATGGATTGCGATGTCATAATTTTGCATTAAATGATGCTTTGCATGGATTATGATGTCATAATTTTGCATTGCATACTGCATTGCATGGATTGTGATGTCATAATTTTGCATTGCATACTGCATTGCATGGATTGTGATGTCATAATTTTGCATTAAATGATGCTTTGCATGGATTATGATGTCATAATTTTGCATTGCATACTGCATTGCATGGATTGTGATGTCATAATTTTGCATTGCATACTGCATTGCATGGATTGTGATGTCATAATGTTGCATTGCATACTGCATTGCATGGATTGTGATGTCATAATGTTGCATTAAATGATGCTTTACATGGATTGTGATGTCATAATTTTGCATTGCATACTGCATTGCATGGATTGTGATGTCATAATTTTGCATTAAATGATGCTTTGCATGGATTATGATGTCATAATTTTGCATTGCATACTGCATTGCATGGATTGTGATGTCATAATTTTGCATTGCATTCTGCATTGCATGGATTGTGATGTCATAATTTTGCATTGCATACTGCATTGCATGGATTGTGATGTCATAATGTTGCATTAAATGATGCTTTGCATGGATTGTGATGTCATAATTTTGCATTGCATACTGCATTGCATGGATTGTGATGTCATAATTTTGCATTGCATACTGCATTGCATGGATTGTGATGTCATAATTTTGCATTGCATACTGCATTGCATGGATTGTGATGTCATAATGTTGCATTAAATGATGCTTTGCATGGATTGTGATGTCATAATTTTGCATTGCATACTGCATTGCATGGATTGCAATGTCATACTTTAGCATTAAATGATGCTTTGCATGGATTATGATGTCATAATTTTACATTGCATGCTGCATTGCATGGATTGTGATGTCATAATTTTGCATTGCATACTGCATTGCATGGATTGTGATGTCATAATTTTGCATTAAATGATGCTTTGCATGGATTATGATGTCATAATTTTGCATTGCATGGATTGTGATGTCATAATTTTGCATTAAATGATGCTTTGCATGGATTGTGATGTCATAATTTTACATTAAATGATGCTTTGCATGGATTATGATGTCATAATTTTGCATTGCATACTGCATTGCATGGATTGTGATGTCATAATTTTGCATTAAATGATGCTTTGCATGGATTATGATGTCATAATTTTGCATTGCATACCTCATTGCATGGATTGTGATGTCATAATTTTGCATTGCATACTGCATTGCATGGATTGTGATGTCATAATGTTGCATTGCATACTGCATTGCATGGATTGTGATGTCATAATTTTGCATTGCATACTGCATTGCATGGATTGTGATGTCATAATTTTGCATTGCATACTGCATTGCATGGATTGTGATGTCATAATTTTGCATTGCATACTGCATTGCAATGATTGTGATGTCATAATTTTGCATTGCATACTGCATTGCATGGATTGTGATGTCATAATGTTGCATTAAATGATGCTTTGCATGGATTGTGATGTCATAATTTTGCATTGCATACTGCATTGCATGGATTGTGATGTCATAATGTTGCATTAAATGATGCTTTGCATGGATTGTGATGTCATAATTTTGCATTGCATACTGCATTGCATGGATTGTGATGTCATAATTTTGCATTGCATACTGCATTGCATTGATTGTGATGTCATAATTTTGCATTGCATACTGCATTGCATGGATTGTGATGTCATAATGTTGCATTAAATGATGATTTGCATGGATTGTGATGTCATAATTTTGCATTGCATACTGCATTGCATGGATTGTGATGTCATAATGTTGCATTAAATGATGCTTTGCATGGATTGTGATGTCATAATTTTGCATTGCATACTGCATTGCATGGATTGTGATGTCATAATGTTGCATTAAATGATGCTTTGCATGGATTGTGATGTCATAATTTTGCATTGCATACTGCATTGCATGGATTATGATGTCATAATTTTGCATTGCATACTGCATTGCATGGATTGTGATGTCATAATTTTGCATTAAATGATGCTTTTCATGGATTATGATGTCATAATTTTGCATTGCATACTGCATTGCAATGATTGTGATGTCATAATTTTGCATTGCATACTGCATTGCATGGACTGTGATGTCATAATGTTGCATTAAATGATGCTTTGCATGGATTGTGATGTCATAATTTTGCATTGCATACTGCATTGCATGGATTGTGATGTCATAATTTTGAATTGCATACTGCATTGCATTGATTGTGATGTCATAATTTTGCATTGCATACTGCATTGCATGGATTGTGATGTCACAATTTTGCATTGCATACTGCATTGCATGGATTGTGATGTCATAATTTTGCATTGCATGCTGCATTGCATGGATTGTGATGTCATAATGTTGCATTAAATGATGCTTTGCATGGATTGTGATGTCATAATTTTGCATTGCATACTGCATTGCATGGATTGTGATGTCATAATTTTGCATTAAATGATGCTTTGCATGGATTATGATGTCATAATTTTGCATTGCAACTGCATTGCATGGATTGTGATGTCATAATTTTGCATTGCATACTGCATTGCATGGATTGTGATGTCATACTTTAGCATTAAATGATGTTTGCATGGATTATGATGTCATAATTTTGCATTGCATACTGCATTGCATGGATTGTGATGTCATAATTTTGCATTGCATTCTGCATTGCATGGATTGTGATGTCATAATTTTGCATTGCATACTGCATTGCATGGATTGTGATGTCATAATGTTGCATTAAATGATGCTTTGCATGGATTGTGATGTCATAATTTTGCATTGCATACTGCATTGCATGGATTGTGATGTCATAATGTTGCATTAAATGATGCTTTGCATGGATTGTGATGTCATAATTTTGCATTGCATACTGCATTGCATGGATTGTGATGTCATAATGTTGCATTAAATGATGCTTTGCATGGATTGTGATGTCATAATTTTGCATTGCATACTGCATTGCATGGATTGTGATGTCATAATGTTGCATTAAATGATGCTTTGCATGGATTGCGATGTCATAATTTTGCATTGCATACTGCATTGCATGGATTGTGATGTCATAATGTTGCATTAAATGATGCTTTGCATGGATTGTGATGTCACAATTTTGCATTGCATACTGCATTGCATGGATTGTGATGTCATAATTTTGCATTGCATACTGCATTGCATGGATTGTGATGTCATAATTTTGCATTGCATACTGCATTGCATGGATTGTGATGTCATAATTTTGCATTGCATACTGCATTGCATGGATTGTGATGTCATAATGTTGAATTAAATGATGATTTGCATGGATTGTGATGTCATAATTTTGCATTGCATACTGCATTGCATGGATTGTGATGTCATAATGTTGCATTAAATGATGCTTTGCATGGATTGTGATGTCATAATTTTGCATTGCATACTGCATTGCATGGATTGTGATGTCATAATTTTGCATTGCATACTGCATTGCATGGATTGTGATGTCATAATGTTGCATTAAATGATGCTTTGCATGGATTGTGATGTCATAATTTTGCATTGCATACTGCATTGCATGGATTGTGATGTCATAATGTTGCATTAAATGATGCTTTGCATGGATTGTGATGTCATAATTTTGCATTGCATACTGCATTGCATGGATTGTGATGTCATAATGTTGCATTAAATGATGCTTTTCATGGATTGTGATGTCATAATTTTGCATTGCATACTGCATTGCATGGATTGTGATGTCATAATGTTGCATTAAATGATGCTTTGCATGGATTGTGATGTCATAATTTTGCATTGCATACTGCATTGCATGGATTGTGATGTCATAATGTTGCATTAAATGATGCTTTGCATGGATTGTGATGTCATAATTTTGCATTGCATACTGCATTGCATGGATTGTGATGTCATAATGTTGCATTAAATGATGCTTTGCATGGATTGTGATGTCATAATTTTGCATTGCATACTGCATTGCATGGATTGTGATGCCATAATGTTGCATTAAATGATGCTTTGCATGGATTGTGATGTCATAATTTTGCATTGCATACTGCATTGCATGGATTATGATGTCATAATTTTGCATTGCATACTGCATTGCATGGATTGTGATGTCATAATTTTGCATCGCATACTGCATTGCATGGATTGTGATGTCATAATTTTGCATTGCATACTGCATTGCATGGATTGTGATGTCATAATTTTGCATTAAATGATGCTTTGCATGGATTATGATGTCATAATTTTGCATTGCATACTGCATTGCATGGATTGTGATGTCATAATTTTGCATCGCATACTGCATTGCATGGATTGTGATGTCATAATTTTGCATTGCATACTGCATTGCATGGATTGTGATGTCATAATTTTGCATCGCATACTGCATTGCATGGATTGTGATGTCATAATTTTGCATTGCATACTGCATTGCATGGATTGTGATGTCATAATTTTGCATTAAATGATGCTTTGCATGGATTATGATGTCATAATTTTGCATTGCAACTGCATTGCATGGATTGTGATGTCATAATTTTGCATTGCATACTGCATTGCATGGATTGTGATGTCATACTTTAGCATTAAATGATGTTTGCATGGATTATGATGTCATAATTTTGCATTGCATACTGCATTGCATGGATTGTGATGTCATAATTTTGCATTGCATATTGCATTGCATGGATTGTGATGTCATAATTTTGCATTGCATACTGCATTGCATGGATTGTGATGTCATAATGTTGCATTAAATGATGATTTGCATGGATTGTGATGTCATAATTTTGCATTGCATACTGCATTGCATGGATTGTGATGTCATAATTTTGCATCACATACTGCATTGCATGGATTGTGATGTCATAATTTTGCATTGCATACTGCATTGCATGGATTGTGATGTCATAATTTTGCATTGCATACTGCATTGCATGGATTGTGATGTCATAATTCTGCATTGCATTCTGCATTGCATGGATTGTGATGTCATAATTTTGCATTGCATACTGCATTGCATGGATTGTGATGTCATAATGTTGCATTAAATGATGCTTTGCATGGATTGTGATGTCATCATTTTGCATTGCATACTGCATTGCATGGATTGTGATGTCATAATGTTGCATTAAATGATGCTTTGCATGGATTGTGATGTCATAATTTTGCATTGCATACTGCATTGCATGGATTGTGATGTCATAATGTTGCATTAAATGATGCTTTGCATGGATTGTGATGTCATAATTTTGCATTGCATACTGCATTGCATGGATTGTGATGTCATAATGTTGCATTAAATGATGCTTTGCATGGATTGTGATGTCATAATTTTGCATTGCATACTGCATTGCATGGATCGTGATGTCATAATGTTGCATTAAATGATGCTTTGCATGGATTGTGATGTCACAATTTTGCATTGCATACTGCATTGCATGGATTGTGATGTCATAATTTTGCATTGCATACTGCATTGCATGGATTGTGATGTCATAATTTTGCATTGCATACTGCATTGCATGGATTGTGATGTCATAATTTTGCATTGCATACTGCATTGCATGGATTGTGATGTCATAATGTTGAATTAAATGATGATTTGCATGGATTGTGATGTCATAATTTTGCATTGCATACTGCATTGCATGGATTGTGATGTCATAATGTTGCATTAAATGATGCTTTGCATGGATTGTGATGTCATAATTTTGCATTGCATACTGCATTGCATGGATTGTGATGTCATAATTTTGCATTGCATACTGCATTGCATGGATTGTGATGTCATAATGTTGCATTAAATGATGCTTTGCATGGATTGTGATGTCATAATTTTGCATTGCATACTGCATTGCATGGATTGTGATGTCATAATGTTGCATTAAATGATGCTTTGCATGGATTGTGATGTCATAATTTTGCATTGCATACTGCATTGCATGAATTGTGATGTCATAATGTTGCATTAAATGATGCTTTGCATGGATTGTGATGTCATAATTTTGCATTGCATACTGCATTGCATGGATTGTGATGTCATAATGTTGCATTAAATGATGCTTTGCATGGATTGTGATGTCATAATTTTGCATTGCATACTGCATTGCATGGATTGTGATGTCATAATTTTGCATTGCATACTGCATTGCATGGATTGTGATGTCATCATTTTGCATTGCATACTGCATTGCATGGATTGTGATGTCATAATGTTGCATTAAATGATGATTTGCATGGATTGTGATGTCATAATTTTGCATTGCATACTGCATTGCATGGATTGTGATGTCATAATTTTGCATTGCATACTGCATTGCATGGATTGTGATGTCATAATTTTGCATTGCATTCTGCATTGCATGGATTGTGATGTCATAATTTTGCATTGCATACTGCATTGCATGGATTGTGATGTCATAATGTTGCATTAAATGATGCTTTGCATGGATTGTGATGTCATAATTTTGCATTGCATACTGCATTGCATGGATTGTGATGTCATAATGTTGCATTAAATGATGCTTTGCATGGATTGTGATGTCATAATTTTGCATTGCATACTGCATTGCATGGATTGTGATGTCATAATGTTGCATTAAATGATGCTTTGCATGGATTGTGATGTCATAATTTTGCATTGCATACTGCATTGCATGGATTGTGATGTCATAATGTTGCATTAAATGATGCTTTGCATGGATTGTGATGTCATAATTTTGCATTGCATACTGCATTGCATGGATTGTGATGTCATAATTTTGCATTGCATACTGCATTGCATGGATTGTGATGTCATAATTTTGCATTGCATTCTGCATTGCATGGATTGTGATGTCATAATTTTGCATTGCATACTGCATTGCATGGATTGTGATGTCATAATGTTGCATTAAATGATGCTTTGCATGGATTGTGATGTCATAATTTTGCATTGCATACTGCATTGCATGGATTGTGATGTCATAATTTTGCATTGCATACTGCATTGCATGGATTGTGATGTCATAATTTTGCATTGCATTCTGCATTGCATGGATTGTGATGTCATAACGTTGCATTAAATGATGCTTTGCATGGATTGTGATGTCATAATTTTGCATTGCATACTGCATTGCATGGATTGTGATGTCATAATGTTGCATTAAATGATGCTTTGCATGGATTGTGATGTCATAATTTTGCATTGCATACTGCATTGCATGGATTGTGATGTCATAATTTTGCATTGCATACTGCATTGCATGGATTGTGATGTCATAATTTTGCATTGCATGGATTGCGATGTCATAATGTTGCATTAAATGATGCTTTGCATGGATTGTGATGTCATAATTTTGCATTGCATACTGCATTGCATGGATTGTGATGTCATAATTTTGCATTGCATACTGCATTGCATGGATTGTGATGTCATAATTTTGCATTGCATACTGCATTGCATGGATTGTGATGTCATAATGTTGCATTAAATGATGCTTTGCATGGATTGTGATGTCATAATTTTGCATTGCATACTGCATTGCATGGATTGTGATGTCATAATGTTGCATTAAATGATGCTTTGCATGGATTGTGATGTCATAATTTTGCATTGCATACTGCATTGCATGGATTGTGATGTCATAATGTTGCATTAAATGATGCTTTGCATGGATTGTGATGTCATATTTTTGCATTGCATGGATTGTGATGTCATAATGTTGCATTAAATGATGCTTTGCATGGATTGTGATGTCATAATTTTGCATTGCATACTGCATTGCATGGATTGTGATGTCATAATTTTGCATTGCATACTGCATTGCATGGATTGTGATGTCATAATTTTGCATTGCATACTGCATTGCATGGATTGTGATGTCATAATGTTGCATTAAATGATGCTTTGCATGGATTGTGATGTCATAATTTTGCATTGCATACTGCATTGCATGGATTGTGATGTCATAATTTTGCATTGCATACTGCATTGCATGGATTGTGATGTCATAATTTTGCATTGCATACTGCATTGCATGGATTGTGATGTCATAATTTTGCATTGCATACTGCATTGCATGGATTGTGATGTCATAATGTTGCATTAAATGATGATTTGCATGGATTGTGATGTCATAATGTTGCATTAAATGATGCTTTGCATGGATTGTGATGTCATATTTTTGCATTGCATGGATTGTGATGTCATAATGTTGCATTAAATGATGCTTTGCATGGATTGTGATGTCATAATTTTGCATTGCATACTGCATTGCATGGATTGTGATGTCATAATTTTGCATTGCATACTGCATTGCATGGATTGTGATGTCATAATTTTGCATTGCATACTGCATTGCATGGATTGTGATGTCATAATGTTGCATTAAATGATGCTTTGCATGGATTGTGATGTCATAATTTTGCATTGCATACTGCATTGCATGGATTGTGATGTCATAATTTTGCATTGCATACTGCATTGCATGGATTGTGATGTCATAATTTTGCATTGCATACTGCATTGCATGGATTGTGATGTCATAATGTTGCATTAAATGATGATTTGCATGGATTGTGATGTCATAATGTTGCATTAAATGATGCTTTGCATGGATTGTGATGTCATAATTTTGCATTGCATACTGCATTGCATGGATTGTGATGTCATAATGTTGCATTAAATGATGCTTTGCATGGATTGTGATGTCATAATTTTGCATTGCATACTGCATTGCATGGATTGTGATGTCATAATGTTGCATTAAATGATGATTTGCATGGATTGTGATGTCATAATGTTGCATTAAATGATGCTTTGCATGGATTGTGATGTCATAATTTTGCATTGCATACTGCATTGCATGGATTGTGATGTCATAATTTTGCATTGCATACTGCATTGCATGGATTGTGATGTCATAATTTTGCATTGCATACTGCATTGCATGGATTGTGATGTCATAATTTTGCATTGCATACTGCATTGCATGGATTGTGATGTCATAATGTTGCATTAAATGATGCTTTGCATGGATTGTGATGTCATAATTTTGCATTGCATACTGCATTGCATGGATTGTGATGTCATAATGTTGCATTAAATGATGCTTTGCATGGATTGTGATGTCATAATTTTGCATTGCATACTGCATTGCATGGATTGTGATGTCATAATGTTGCATTAAATGATGCTTTGCATGGATTGTGATGTCATAATTTTGCATTGCATACTGCATTGCATGGATTGTGATGTCATAATTTTGAATTGCATACTGCATTGCATGGATTGTGATGTCATAATTTTGCATTGCATACTGCATTGCATGGATTGTGATGTCACAATTTTGCATTGCATACTGCATTGCATGGATTGTGATGTCATAATTTTGCATTGCATACTGCATTGCATGGATTGTGATGTCATAATTTTGCATTGCATACTGCATTGCATGGATTGTGATGTCATAATTTTGCATTGCATTCTGCATTGCATGGATTGTGATGTCATAATGTTGCATTAAATGATGCTTTGCATGGATTGTGATGTCATAATTTTGCATTGCATACTGCATTGCATGGATAGTGATGTCATAATTTTGCATTGCATACTGCATTGCATGGATTGTGATGTCATAATTTTGCATTGCATACTGCATTGCATGGATTGTGATGTCATAATTTTGCATTGCATTCTGCATTGCATGGATTGTGATGTCATAATTTTGCATTGCATACTGCATTGCATGGATTGTGATGTCATAATTTTGCATTGCATTCTGCATTGCATGGATTGTGATGTCATAATGTTGCATTAAATGATGCTTTGCATGGATTGTGATGTCATAATTTTGCATTGCATACTGCATTGCATGGATTGTGATGTCATAATGTTGCATTAAATGATGCTTTGCATGGATTGTGATGTCATAATTTTGCATTGCATACTGCATTGCATGGATTGTGATGTCATAATGTTGCATTAAATGATGCTTTGCATGGATTGTGATGTCATAATTTTGCATTGCATGGATTGTGATGTCATAATGTTGCATTAAATGATGCTTTGCATGGATTGTGATGTCACAATTTTGCATTGCATACTGCATTGCATGGATTGTGATGTCATAATTTTGCATTGCATACTGCATTGCATGGATTGTGATGTCATAATTTTGCATTGCATACTGCATTGCATGGATTGTGATGTCATAATGTTGCATTAAATGATGCTTTGCATGGATTGTGATGTCATAATTTTGCATTGCATACTGCATTGCATGGATTGTGATGTCATAATTTTGCATTGCATACTGCATTGCATGGATTGTGATGTCATAATTTTGCATTGCATACTGCATTGCATGGATTGTGATGTCATAATTTTGCATTGCATACTGCATTGCATGGATTGTGATGTCATAATGTTGAATTAAATGATGATTTGCATGGATTGTGATGTCATAATTTTGCATTGCATACTGCATTGCATGGATTGTGATGTCATAATGTTGCATTAAATGATGCTTTGCATGGATTGTGATGTCATAATTTTGCATTGCATACTGCATTGCATGGATTGTGATGTCATGATGTTGCATTAAATGATGCTTTGCATGGATTGTGATGTCATAATTTTGCATTGCATACTGCATTGCATGGATTGTGATGTCATAATTTTGCATTGCATACTGCATTGCATGGATTGTGATGTCATAACGTTGCATTAAATGATGCTTTGCATGGATTGTGATGTCATAATTTTGCATTGCATACTGCATTGCATGGATTGTGATGTCATAATGTTGCATTAAATGATGCTTTGCATGGATTGTGATGTCATAATTTTGCATTGCATACTGCATTGCATGGATTGTGATGTCATAATGTTGCATTAAATGATGCTTTGCATGGATTGTGATGTCATAATTTTGCATTGCATACTGCATTGCATGGATTGTGATGTCATAATGTTGCATTAAATGATGCTTTGCATGGATTGTGATGTCATAATTTTGCATTGCATGGATTGTGATGTCATAATGTTGCATTAAATGATGCTTTGCATGGATTGTGATGTCATAATTTTGCATTGCATACTGCATTGCATGGATTGTGATGTCATAATTTTGCATTGCATACTGCATTGCATGGATTGTGATGTCATAATTTTGCATTGCATACTGCATTGCATGGATTGTGATGTCATAATGTTGCATTAAATGATGCTTTGCATGGATTGTGATGTCATAATTTTGCATTGCATACTGCATTGCATGGATTGTGATGTCATAATTTTGCATTGCATACTGCATTGCATGGATTGTGATGTCATAATTTTGCATTGCATACTGCATTGCATGGATTGTGATGTCATAATGTTGAATTAAATGATGATTTGCATGGATTGTGATGTCATAATTTTGCATTGCATACTGCATTGCATGGATTGTGATGTCATAATGTTGCATTAAATGATGCTTTGCATGGATTGTGATGTCATAATTTTGCATTGCATACTGCATTGCATGGATTGTGATGTCATAATTTTGCATTGCATACTGCATTGCATGGATTGTGATGTCATAATGTTGCATTAAATGATGCTTTGCATGGATTGTGATGTCATAATTTTGTATTGCATACTGCATTGCATGGATTGTGTTGTCATAATTTTGCATTGCATACTGCATTGCATGGATTGTGATGTCATAATTTTGCATTGCATACTGCATTGCATGGATTGTGATGTCATAATTTTGCATTGCATACTGCATTGCATGGATTGTGATGTCATAATGTTGCATTAAATGATGATTTGCATGGATTGTGATGTCATAATGTTGCATTAAATGATGCTTTGCATGGATTGTGATGTCATAATTTTGCATTGCATACTGCATTGCATGGATTGTGATGTCATAATGTTGCATTAAATGATGCTTTGCATGGATTGTGATGTCATAATTTTGCATTGCATACTGCATTGCATGGATTGTGATGTAATAATTTTGCATTGCATACTGCATTGCATGGATTGTGATGTCATAATTTTGCATTGCATTCTGCATTGCATGGATTGTGATGTCATAATTTTGCATTGCATACTGCATTGCATGGATTGTGATGTCATAACGTTGCATTAAATGATGCTTTGCATGTATTGTGATGTCATAATTTTGCATTGCATACTGCATTGCATGGATTGTGATGTCATAATGTTGCATTAAATGATGCTTTGCATGGATTGTGATGTCATAATTTTGCATTGCATACTGCATTGCATGGATTGTGATGTCATAATGTTGCATTAAATGATGCTTTGCATGGATTGTGATGTCATAATTTTGCATTGCATGGATTGTGATGTCATAATGTTGCATTAAATGATGCTTTGCATGGATTGTGATGTCATAATTTTGCATTGCATACTGCATTGCATGGATTGTGATGTCATAATTTTGCATTGCATACTGCATTGCATGGATTGTGATGTCATAATTTTGCATTGCATACTGCATTGCATGGATTGTGATGTCATAATTTTGCATTGCATACTGCATTGCATGGATTGTGATGTCATAATTTTGCATTGCATACTGCATTGCATGGATTGTGATGTCATAATGTTGCATTAAATGATGATTTGCATGGATTGTGATGTCATAATGTTGCATTAAATGATGCTTTGCATGGATTGTGATGTCATAATTTTGCATTGCATACTGCATTGCATGGATTGTGATGTCATAATGTTGCATTAAATGATGCTTTGCATGGATTGTGATGTCATAATTTTGCATTGCATACTGCATTGCATGGATTGTGATGTAATAATTTTGCATTGCATACTGCATTGCATGGATTGTGATGTCATAATTTTGCATTGCATTCTGCATTGCATGGATTGTGATGTCATAATTTTGCATTGCATACTGCATTGCATGGATTGTGATGTCATAATTTTGCATTGCATACTGCATTGCATGGATTGTGATGTCATAATGTTGAATTAAATGATGATTTGCATGGATTGTGATGTCATAATTTTGCATTGCATACTGCATTGCATGGATTGTGATGTCATAATGTTGCATTAAATGATGCTTTGCATGGATTGTGATGTCATAATTTTGCATTGCATACTGCATTGCATGGATTGTGATGTCATAATGTTGCATTAAATGATGCTTTGCATGGATTGTGATGTCATAATTTTGCATTGCATACTGCATTGCATGGATTGTGATGTCATAATTTTGCATTGCATACTGCATTGCATGGATTGTGATGTCATAATTTTGCATTGCATACTGCATTGCATGGATTGTGATGTCATAATTTTGCATTGCATACTGCATTGCATGGATTGTGATGTCATAATGTTGCATTAAATGATGCTTTGCATGGATTGTGATGTCATAATTTTGCATTGCATACTGCATTGCATGGATTGTGATGTCATAATTTTGCATTGCATACTGCATTGCATGGATTGTGATGTCATAACGTTGCATTAAATGATGCTTTGCATGGATTGTGATGTCATAATTTTGCATTGCATACTGCATTGCATGGATTGTGATGTAATACTGTTGCATTAAATGATGCTTTGCATGGATTGTGATGTCATAATTTTGCATTGCATACTGCATTGCATGGATTGTGATGTCATAATTTTGCATTGCATACTGCATTGCATGGATTGTGATGTCATAATTTTGCATTGCATACTGCATTGCATGGATTGTGATGTCATAATTTTGCATTGCATACTGCATTGCATGGATTGTGATGTCATAATGTTGAATTAAATGATGATTTGCATGGATTGTGATGTCATAATTTTGCATTGCATACTGCATTGCATGGATTGTGATGTCATAATTTTGCATTGCATACTGCATTGCATGGATTGTGATGTCATAACGTTGCATTAAATGATGCTTTGCATGTATTGTGATGTCATAATTTTGCATTGCATACTGCATTGCATGGATTGTGATGTCATAATGTTGCATTAAATGATGCTTTGCATGGATTGTGATGTCATAATTTTGCATTGCATACTGCATTGCATGGATTGTGATGTCATAATGTTGCATTAAATGATGCTTTGCATGGATTGTGATGTCATAATTTTGCATTGCATGGATTGTGATGTCATAATGTTGCATTAAATGATGCTTTGCATGGATTGTGATGTCATAATTTTGCATTGCATACTGCATTGCATGGATTGTGATGTCATAATTTTGCATTGCATACTGCATTGCATGGATTGTGATGTCATAATTTTGCATTGCATACTGCATTGCATGGATTGTGATGTCATAATTTTGCATTGCATACTGCATTGCATGGATTGTGATGTCATAATGTTGCATTAAATGATGATTTGCATGGATTGTGATGTCATAATGTTGCATTAAATGATGCTTTGCATGGATTGTGATGTCATAATTTTGCATTGCATACTGCATTGCATGGATTGTGATGTCATAATGTTGCATTAAATGATGCTTTGCATGGATTGTGATGTCATAATTTTGCATTGCATACTGCATTGCATGGATTGTGATGTAATAATTTTGCATTGCATACTGCATTGCATGGATTGTGATGTCATAATTTTGCATTGCATTCTGCATTGCATGGATTGTGATGTCATAATTTTGCATTGCATACTGCATTGCATGGATTGTGATGTCATAATTTTGCATTGCATACTGCATTGCATGGATTGTGATGTCATAATGTTGAATTAAATGATGATTTGCATGGATTGTGATGTCATAATTTTGCATTGCATACTGCATTGCATGGATTGTGATGTCATAATGTTGCATTAAATGATGCTTTGCATGGATTGTGATGTCATAATTTTGCATTGCATACTGCATTGCATGGATTGTGATGTCATAATGTTGCATTAAATGATGCTTTGCATGGATTGTGATGTCATAATTTTGCATTGCATACTGCATTGCATGGATTGTGATGTAATACTGTTGCATTAAATGATGCTTTGCATGGATTGTGATGTCATAATTTTGCATTGCATACTGCATTGCATGGATTGTGATGTCATAATTTTGCATTGCATACTGCATTGCATGGATTGTGATGTCATAATGTTGCATTAAATGATGCTTTGCATGGATTGTGATGTCATAATTTTGCATTGCATACTGCATTGCATGGATTGTGATGTCATAATTTTGCATTGCATACTGCATTGCATGGATTGTGATGTCATAATTTTGCATTGAATACTGCATTGCATGGATTGTGATGTCATAATTTTGCATTGCATACTGCATTGCATGGATTGTGATGTCATAATGTTGCATTAAATGATGCTTTGCATGGATTGTGATGTCATAATTTTGCATTGCATACTGCATTGCATGGATTGTGATGTCATAATTTTGCATTGCATACTGCATTGCATGGATTGTGATGTCATAATTTTGCATTGCATACTGCATTGCATGGATTGTGATGTCATAATGTTGCATTAAATGATGCTTTGCATGGATTGTGATGTCATAATTTTGCATTGCATACTGAATTGCATGGATTGTGATGTCATAATTTTGCATTGCATACTGCATTGCATGGATTGTGATGTCATAATGTTGAATTAAATGATGATTTGCATGGATTGTGATGTCATAATTTTGCATTGCATACTGCATTGCATGGATTGTGATGTCATAATGTTGCATTAAATGATGCTTTGCATGGATTGTGATGTCATAATTTTGCATTGCATACTGCATTGCATGGATTGTGATGTCATAATTTTGCATTGCATACTGCATTGCATGGATTGTGATGTCATAATTTTGCATTGCATACTGCATTGCATGGATTGTGATGTCATAATGTTGAATTAAATGATGATTTGCATGGATTGTGATGTCATAATTTTGCATTGCATACTGCATTGCATGGATTGTGATGTCATAATTTTGCATTGCATACTGCATTGCATGGATTGTGATGTCATAACGTTGCATTAAATGATGCTTTGCATGGATTGTGATGTCATAATTTTGCATTGCATACTGCATTGCATGGATTGTGATGTCATAATGTTGCATTAAATGATGCTTTGCATGGATTGTGATGTCATAATTTTGTATTGCATACTGCATTGCATGGATTGTGATGTCATAATTTTGCATTGCATACTGCATTGCATGGATTGTGATGTCATAATTTTGCATTGCATACTGCATTGCATGGATTGTGATGTCATAATTTTGCATTGCATACTGCATTGCATGGATTGTGATGTCATAATGTTGCATTAAATGATGATTTGCATGGATTGTGATGTCATAATGTTGCATTAAATGATGCTTTGCATGGATTGTGATGTCATAATTTTGCATTGCATACTGCATTGCATGGATTGTGATGTCATAATGTTGCATTAAATGATGCTTTGCATGGATTGTGATGTCATAATTTTGCATTGCATACTGCATTGCATGGATTGTGATGTAATAATTTTGCATTGCATACTGCATTGCATGGATTGTGATGTCAGAATTTTGCATTGCATTCTGCATTGCATGGATTGTGATGTCATAATTTTGCATTGCATACTGCATTGCATGGATTGTGATGTCATAACGTTGCATTAAATGATGCTTTGCATGTATTGTGATGTCATAATTTTGCATTGCATACTGCATTGCATGGATTGTGATGTCATAATGTTGCATTAAATGATGCTTTGCATGGATTGTGATGTCATAATTTTGCATTGCATACTGCATTGCATGGATTGTGATGTCATAATGTTGCATTAAATGATGCTTTGCATGGATTGTGATGTCATAATTTTGCATTGCATGGATTGTGATGTCATAATGTTGCATTAAATGATGCTTTGCATGGATTGTGATGTCATAATTTTGCATTGCATACTGCATTGCATGGATTGTGATGTCATAATTTTGCATTGCATACTGCATTGCATGGATTGTGATGTCATAATGTTGCATTAAATGATGCTTTGCATGGATTGTGATGTCATAATTTTGCATTGCATACTGCATTGCATGGATTGTGATGTCATAATTTTGCATTGCATACTGCATTGCATGGATTGTGATGTCATAATTTTGCATTGCATACTGCATTGCATGGATTGTGATGTCATAATTTTGCATTGCATACTGCATTGCATGGATTGTGATGTCATAATGTTGAATTAAATGATGATTTGCATGGATTGTGATGTCATAATTTTGCATTGCATACTGCATTGCATGGATTGTGATGTCATAATGTTGCATTAAATGATGCTTTGCATGGATTGTGATGTCATAATTTTGCATTGCATACTGCATTGCATGGATTGTGATGTCATAATGTTGCATTAAATGATGCTTTGCATGGATTGTGATGTCGTAATTTTGCATTGCATACTGCATTGCATGGATTGTGATGTAATACTGTTGCATTAAATGATGCTTTGCATGGATTGTGATGTCATAATTTTGCATTGCATACTGCATTGCATGGATTGTGATGTCATAATTTTGCATTGCATACTGCATTGCATGGATTGTGATGTCATAATGTTGCATTAAATGATGCTTTGCATGGATTGTGATGTCATAATTTTGCATTGCATACTGCATTGCATGGATTGTGATGTCATAATTTTGCATTGCATACTGCATTGCATGGATTGTGATGTCATAATTTTGCATTGCATACTGCATTGCATGGATTGTGATGTCATAATGTTGCATTAAATGATGCTTTGCATGGATTGTGATGTCATAATTTTGCATTGCATACTGCATTGCATGGATTGTGATGTCATAATTTTGCATTGCATACTGCATTGCATGGATTGTGATGTCATAATTTTGCATTGCAAACTGCATTGCATGGATTGTGATGTCATAATGTTGAATTAAATGATGATTTGCATGGATTGTGATGTCATAATTTTGCATTGCATACTGCATTGCATGGATTGTGATGTCATAATGTTGCATTAAATGATGCTTTGCATGGATTGTGATGTCATAAATTTGCATTGCATACTGCATTGCATGGATTGTGATGTCATAATTTTGCATTGCATACTGCATTGCATGGATTGTGATGTCATAATGTTGCATTAAATGATGCTTTGCATGGATTGTGATGTCATAATTTTGTATTGCATACTGCATTGCATGGATTGTGATGTCATAATTTTGCATTGCATACTGCATTGCATGGATTGTGATGTCATAATTTTGCATTGCATACTGCATTGCATGGATTGTGATGTCATAATTTTGCATTGCATACTGCATTGCATGGATTGTGATGTCATAATGTTGCATTAAATGATGATTTGCATGGATTGTGATGTCATAATGTTGCATTAAATGATGCTTTGCATGGATTGTGATGTCATAATTTTGCATTGCATACTGCATTGCATGGATTGTGATGTCATAATGTTGCATTAAATGATGCTTTGCATGGATTGTGATGTCATAATTTTGCATTGCATACTGCATTGCATGGATTGTGATGTAATAATTTTGCATTGCATACTGCATTGCATGGATTGTGATGTCATAATTTTGCATTGCATTCTGCATTGCATGGATTGTGATGTCATAATTTTGCATTGCATACTGCATTGCATGGATTGTGATGTCATAACGTTGCATTAAATGATGCTTTGCATGTATTGTGATGTCATAATTTTGCATTGCATACTGCATTGCATGGATTGTGATGTCATAATGTTGCATTAAATGATGCTTTGCATGGATTGTGATGTCATAATTTTGCATTGCATACTGCATTGCATGGATTGTGATGTCATAATGTTGCATTAAATGATGCTTTGCATGGATTGTGATGTCATAATTTTGCATTGCATGGATTGTGATGTCATAATGTTGCATTAAATGATGCTTTGCATGGATTGTGATGTCATAATTTTGCATTGCATACTGCTTTGCATGGATTGTGATGTCATAATTTTGCATTGCATACTGCATTGCATGGATTGTGATGTCATAATTTTGCATTGCATACTGCATTGCATGGATTGTGATGTCATAATTTTGCATTGCATACTGCATTGCATGGATTGTGATGTCATAATTTTGCATTGCATACTGCATTGCATGGATTGTGATGTCATAATGTTGCATTAAATGATGATTTGCATGGATTGTGATGTCATAATGTTGCATTAAATGATGCTTTGCATGGATTGTGATGTCATAATTTTGCATTGCATACTGCATTGCATGGATTGTGATGTCATAATGTTGCATTAAATGATGCTTTGCATGGATTGTGATGTCATAATTTTGCATTGCATACTGCATTGCATGGATTGTGATGTAATAATTTTGCATTGCATACTGCATTGCATGGATTGTGATGTCATAATTTTGCATTGCATTCTGCATTGCATGGATTGTGATGTCATAATTTTGCATTGCATACTGCATTGCATGGATTGTGATGTCATAATTTTGCATTGCATACTGCATTGCATGGATTGTGATGTCATAATGTTGAATTAAATGATGATTTGCATGGATTGTGATGTCATAATTTTGCATTGCATACTGCATTGCATGGATTGTGATGTCATAATGTTGCATTAAATGATGCTTTGCATGGATTGTGATGTCATAATTTTGCATTGCATACTGCATTGCATGGATTGTGATGTCATAATGTTGCATTAAATGATGCTTTGCATGGATTGTGATGTCATAATTTTGCATTGCATACTGCATTGCATGGATTGTGATGTAATACTGTTGCATTAAATGATGCTTTGCATGGATTGTGATGTCATAATTTTGCATTGCATACTGCATTGCATGGATTGTGATGTCATAATTTTGCATTGCATACTGCATTGCATGGATTGTGATGTCATAATGTTGCATTAAATGATGCTTTGCATGGATTGTGATGTCATAATTTTGCATTGCATACTGCATTGCATGGATTGTGATGTCATAATTTTGCATTGCATACTGCATTGCATGGATTGTGATGTCATAATTTTGCATTGCATACTGCATTGCATGGATTGTGATGTCATAATGTTGAATTAAATGATGATTTGCATGGATTGTGATGTCATAATTTTGCATTGCATACTGCATTGCATGGATTGTGATGTCATAATGTTGCATTAAATGATGCTTTGCATGGATTGTGATGTCATAATTTTGCATTGCATACTGCATTGCATGGATTGTGATGTCATAATGTTGCATTAAATGATGCTTTGCATGGATTGTGATGTCATAATTTTGCATTGCATACTGCATTGCATGGATTGTGATGTAATACTGTTGCATTAAATGATGCTTTGCATGGATTGTGATGTCATAATTTTGCATTGCATACTGAATTGCATGGATTGTGATGTCATAATTTTGCATTGCATACTGCATTGCATGGATTGTGATGTCATAATGTTGAATTAAATGATGATTTGCATGGATTGTGATGTCATAATTTTGCATTGCATACTGCATTGCATGGATTGTGATGTCATAATGTTGCATTAAATGATGCTTTGCATGGATTGTGATGTCATAATTTTGCATTGCATACTGCATTGCATGGATTGTGATGTCATAATTTTGCATTGCATACTGCATTGCATGGATTGTGATGTCATAATTTTGCATTGCATACTGCATTGCATGGATTGTGATGTCATAATGTTGCATTAAATGATGCTTTGCATGGATTGTGATGTCATAATTTTGCATTGCATACTGCATTGCATGGATTGTGATGTCATAATTTTGCATTGCATACTGCATTGCATGGATTGTGATGTCATAACGTTGCATTAAATGATGCTTTGCATGGATTGTGATGTCATAATTTTGCATTGCATACTGCATTGCATGGATTGTGATGTAATACTGTTGCATTAAATGATGCTTTGCATGGATTGTGATGTCATAATTTTGCATTGCATACTGCATTGCATGGATTGTGATGTCATAATTTTGCATTGCATACTGCATTGCATGGATTGTGATGTCATAATTTTGCATTGCATACTGCATTGCATGGATTGTGATGTCATAATTTTGCATTGCATACTGCATTGCATGGATTGTGATGTCATAATGTTGAATTAAATGATGATTTGCATGGATTGTGATGTCATAATTTTGCATTGCATACTGCATTGCATGGATTGTGATGTCATAATTTTGCATTGCATACTGCATTGCATGGATTGTGATGTCATAACGTTGCATTAAATGATGCTTTGCATGTATTGTGATGTCATAATTTTGCATTGCATACTGCATTGCATGGATTGTGATGTCATAATGTTGCATTAAATGATGCTTTGCATGGATTGTGATGTCATAATTTTGCATTGCATACTGCATTGCATGGATTGTGATGTCATAATGTTGCATTAAATGATGCTTTGCATGGATTGTGATGTCATAATTTTGCATTGCATGGATTGTGATGTCATAATGTTGCATTAAATGATGCTTTGCATGGATTGTGATGTCATAATTTTGCATTGCATACTGCATTGCATGGATTGTGATGTCATAATTTTGCATTGCATACTGCATTGCATGGATTGTGATGTCATAATTTTGCATTGCATACTGCATTGCATGGATTGTGATGTCATAATTTTGCATTGCATACTGCATTGCATGGATTGTGATGTCATAATTTTGCATTGCATACTGCATTGCATGGATTGTGATGTCATAATGTTGCATTAAATGATGATTTGCATGGATTGTGATGTCATAATGTTGCATTAAATGATGCTTTGCATGGATTGTGATGTCATAATTTTGCATTGCATACTGCATTGCATGGATTGTGATGTCATAATGTTGCATTAAATGATGCTTTGCATGGATTGTGATGTCATAATTTTGCATTGCATACTGCATTGCATGGATTGTGATGTAATAATTTTGCATTGCATACTGCATTGCATGGATTGTGATGTCATAATTTTGCATTGCATTCTGCATTGCATGGATTGTGATGTCATAATTTTGCATTGCATACTGCATTGCATGGATTGTGATGTCATAATTTTGCATTGCATACTGCATTGCATGGATTGTGATGTCATAATGTTGAATTAAATGATGATTTGCATGGATTGTGATGTCATAATTTTGCATTGCATACTGCATTGCATGGATTGTGATGTCATAATGTTGCATTAAATGATGCTTTGCATGGATTGTGATGTCATAATTTTGCATTGCATACTGCATTGCATGGATTGTGATGTCATAATGTTGCATTAAATGATGCTTTGCATGGATTGTGATGTCATAATTTTGCATTGCATACTGCATTGCATGGATTGTGATGTAATACTGTTGCATTAAATGATGCTTTGCATGGATTGTGATGTCATAATTTTGCATTGCATACTGCATTGCATGGATTGTGATGTCATAATTTTGCATTGCATACTGCATTGCATGGATTGTGATGTCATAATGTTGCATTAAATGATGCTTTGCATGGATTGTGATGTCATAATTTTGCATTGCATACTGCATTGCATGGATTGTGATGTCATAATTTTGCATTGCATACTGCATTGCATGGATTGTGATGTCATAATTTTGCATTGAATACTGCATTGCATGGATTGTGATGTCATAATTTTGCATTGCATACTGCATTGCATGGATTGTGATGTCATAATGTTGCATTAAATGATGCTTTGCATGGATTGTGATGTCATAATTTTGCATTGCATACTGCATTGCATGGATTGTGATGTCATAATTTTGCATTGCATACTGCATTGCATGGATTGTGATGTCATAATTTTGCATTGCATACTGCATTGCATGGATTGTGATGTCATAATGTTGCATTAAATGATGCTTTGCATGGATTGTGATGTCATAATTTTGCATTGCATACTGAATTGCATGGATTGTGATGTCATAATTTTGCATTGCATACTGCATTGCATGGATTGTGATGTCATAATGTTGAATTAAATGATGATTTGCATGGATTGTGATGTCATAATTTTGCATTGCATACTGCATTGCATGGATTGTGATGTCATAATGTTGCATTAAATGATGCTTTGCATGGATTGTGATGTCATAATTTTGCATTGCATACTGCATTGCATGGATTGTGATGTCATAATTTTGCATTGCATACTGCATTGCATGGATTGTGATGTCATAATTTTGCATTGCATACTGCATTGCATGGATTGTGATGTCATAATGTTGCATTAAATGATGCTTTGCATGGATTGTGATGTCATAATTTTGCATTGCATACTGCATTGCATGGATTGTGATGTCATAATTTTGCATTGCATACTGCATTGCATGGATTGTGATGTCATAACGTTGCATTAAATGATGCTTTGCATGGATTGTGATGTCATAATTTTGCATTGCATACTGCATTGCATGGATTGTGATGTAATACTGTTGCATTAAATGATGCTTTGCATGGATTGTGATGTCATAATTTTGCATTGCATACTGCATTGCATGGATTGTGATGTCATAATTTTGCATTGCATACTGCATTGCATGGATTGTGATGTCATAATTTTGCATTGCATACTGCATTGCATGGATTGTGATGTCATAATTTTGCATTGCATACTGCATTGCATGGATTGTGATGTCATAATGTTGAATTAAATGATGATTTGCATGGATTGTGATGTCATAATTTTGCATTGCATACTGCATTGCATGGATTGTGATGTCATAATTTTGCATTGCATACTGCATTGCATGGATTGTGATGTCATAACGTTGCATTAAATTATGCTTTGCATGGATTGTGATGTCATAATTTTGCATTGCATACTGCATTGCATGGATTGTGATGTCATAATGTTGCATTAAATGATGCTTTGCATGGATTGTGATGTCATAATTTTGTATTGCATACTGCATTGCATGGATTGTGATGTCATAATTTTGCATTGCATACTGCATTGCATGGATTGTGATGTCATAATTTTGCATTGCATACTGCATTGCATGGATTGTGATGTCATAATTTTGCATTGCATACTGCATTGCATGGATTGTGATGTCATAATGTTGCATTAAATGATGATTTGCATGGATTGTGATGTCATAATGTTGCATTAAATGATGCTTTGCATGGATTGTGATGTCATAATTTTGCATTGCATACTGCATTGCATGGATTGTGATGTCATAATGTTGCATTAAATGATGCTTTGCATGGATTGTGATGTCATAATTTTGCATTGCATACTGCATTGCATGGATTGTGATGTAATAATTTTGCATTGCATACTGCATTGCATGGATTGTGATGTCAGAATTTTGCATTGCATTCTGCATTGCATGGATTGTGATGTCATAATTTTGCATTGCATACTGCATTGCATGGATTGTGATGTCATAACGTTGCATTAAATGATGCTTTGCATGTATTGTGATGTCATAATTTTGCATTGCATACTGCATTGCATGGATTGTGATGTCATAATGTTGCATTAAATGATGCTTTGCATGGATTGTGATGTCATAATTTTGCATTGCATACTGCATTGCATGGATTGTGATGTCATAATGTTGCATTAAATGATGCTTTGCATGGATTGTGATGTCATAATTTTGCATTGCATGGATTGTGATGTCATAATGTTGCATTAAATGATGCTTTGCATGGATTGTGATGTCATAATTTTGCATTGCATACTGCATTGCATGGATTGTGATGTCATAATTTTGCATTGCATACTGCATTGCATGGATTGTGATGTCATAATGTTGCATTAAATGATGCTTTGCATGGATTGTGATGTCATAATTTTGCATTGCATACTGCATTGCATGGATTGTGATGTCATAATTTTGCATTGCATACTGCATTGCATGGATTGTGATGTCATAATTTTGCATTGCATACTGCATTGCATGGATTGTGATGTCATAATTTTGCATTGCATACTGCATTGCATGGATTGTGATGTCATAATGTTGAATTAAATGATGATTTGCATGGATTGTGATGTCATAATTTTGCATTGCATACTGCATTGCATGGATTGTGATGTCATAATGTTGCATTAAATGATGCTTTGCATGGATTGTGATGTCATAATTTTGCATTGCATACTGCATTGCATGGATTGTGATGTCATAATGTTGCATTAAATGATGCTTTGCATGGATTGTGATGTCATAATTTTGCATTGCATACTGCATTGCATGGATTGTGATGTAATACTGTTGCATTAAATGATGCTTTGCATGGATTGTGATGTCATAATTTTGCATTGCATACTGCATTGCATGGATTGTGATGTCATAATTTTGCATTGCATACTGCATTGCATGGATTGTGATGTCATAATGTTGCATTAAATGATGCTTTGCATGGATTGTGATGTCATAATTTTGCATTGCATACTGCATTGCATGGATTGTGATGTCATAATTTTGCATTGCATACTGCATTGCATGGATTGTGATGTCATAATTTTGCATTGCATACTGCATTGCATGGATTGTGATGTCATAATTTTGCATTGCATACTGCATTGCATGGATTGTGATGTCATAATGTTGCATTAAATGATGCTTTGCATGGATTGTGATGTCATAATTTTGCATTGCATACTGCATTGCATGGATTGTGATGTCATAATTTTGCATTGCATACTGCATTGCATGGATTGTGATGTCATAATTTTGCATTGCATACTGCATTGAATGGATTGTGATGTCATAATTTTGCATTGCATACTGCATTGCATGGATTGTGATGTCATAATGTTGAATTAAATGATGATTTGCATGGATTGTGATGTCATAATTTTGCATTGCATACTGCATTGCATGGATTGTGATGTCATAATGTTGCATTAAATGATGCTTTGCATGGATTGTGATGTCATAATTTTGCATTGCATACTGCATTGCATGGATTGTGATGTCATAATGTTGCATTAAATGATGCTTTGCATGGATTGTGATGTCATAATTTTGCATTGCATACTGCATTGCATGGATTGTGATGTAATACTGTTGCATTAAATGATGCTTTGCATGGATTGTGATGTCATAATTTTGCATTGCATACTGAATTGCATGGATTGTGATGTCATAATTTTGCATTGCATACTGCATTGCATGGATTGTGATGTCATAATGTTGAATTAAATGATGATTTGCATGGATTGTGATGTCATAATTTTGCATTGCATACTGCATTGCATGGATTGTGATGTCATAATGTTGCATTAAATGATGCTTTGCATGGATTGTGATGTCATAATTTTGCATTGCATACTGCATTGCATGGATTGTGATGTCATAATTTTGCATTGCATACTGCATTGCATGGATTGTGATGTCATAATTTTGCATTGCATACTGCATTGCATGGATTGTGATGTCATAATGTTGCATTAAATGATGCTTTGCATGGATTGTGATGTCATAATTTTGCATTGCATACTGCATTGCATGGATTGTGATGTCATAATTTTGCATTGCATACTGCATTGCATGGATTGTGATGTCATAACGTTGCATTAAATGATGCTTTGCATGGATTGTGATGTCATAATTTTGCATTGCATACTGCATTGCATGGATTGTGATGTAATACTGTTGCATTAAATGATGCTTTGCATGGATTGTGATGTCATAATTTTGCATTGCATACTGCATTGCATGGATTGTGATGTCATAATTTTGCATTGCATACTGCATTGCATGGATTGTGATGTCATAATTTTGCATTGCATACTGCATTGCATGGATTGTGATGTCATAATTTTGCATTGCATACTGCATTGCATGGATTGTGATGTCATAATGTTGAATTAAATGATGATTTGCATGGATTGTGATGTCATAATTTTGCATTGCATACTGCATTGCATGGATTGTGATGTCATAATTTTGCATTGCATACTGCATTGCATGGATTGTGATGTCATAACGTTGCATTAAATGATGCTTTGCATGGATTGTGATGTCATAATTTTGCATTGCATACTGCATTGCATGGATTGTGATGTCATAATGTTGCATTAAATGATGCTTTGCATGGATTGTGATGTCATAATTTTGTATTGCATACTGCATTGCATGGATTGTGATGTCATAATTTTGCATTGCATACTGCATTGCATGGATTGTGATGTCATAATTTTGCATTGCATACTGCATTGCATGGATTGTGATGTCATAATTTTGCATTGCATACTGCATTGCATGGATTGTGATGTCATAATGTTGCATTAAATGATGATTTGCATGGATTGTGATGTCATAATGTTGCATTAAATGATGCTTTGCATGGATTGTGATGTCATAATTTTGCATTGCATACTGCATTGCATGGATTGTGATGTCATAATGTTGCATTAAATGATGCTTTGCATGGATTGTGATGTCATAATTTTGCATTGCATACTGCATTGCATGGATTGTGATGTAATAATTTTGCATTGCATACTGCATTGCATGGATTGTGATGTCATAATTTTGCATTGCATTCTGCATTGCATGGATTGTGATGTCATAATTTTGCATTGCATACTGCATTGCATGGATTGTGATGTCATAACGTTGCATTAAATGATGCTTTGCATGTATTGTGATGTCATAATTTTGCATTGCATACTGCATTGCATGGATTGTGATGTCATAATGTTGCATTAAATGATGCTTTGCATGGATTGTGATGTCATAATTTTGCATTGCATACTGCATTGCATGGATTGTGATGTCATAATGTTGCATTAAATGATGCTTTGCATGGATTGTGATGTCATAATTTTGCATTGCATGGATTGTGATGTCATAATGTTGCATTAAATGATGCTTTGCATGGATTGTGATGTCATAATTTTGCATTGCATACTGCATTGCATGGATTGTGATGTCATAATTTTGCATTGCATACTGCATTGCATGGATTGTGATGTCATAATTTTGCATTGCATACTACATTGCATGGATTGTGATGTCATAATGTTGAATTAAATGATGATTTGCATGGATTGTGATGTCATAATTTTGCATTGCATACTGCATTGCATGGATTGTGATGTCATAATGTTGCATTAAATGATGCTTTGCATGGATTGTGATGTCATAATTTTGCATTGCATACTGCATTGCATGGATTGTGATGTCATAATGTTGCATTAAATGATGCTTTGCATGGATTGTGATGTCATAATTTTGCATTGCATACTGCATTGCATGGATTGTGATGTAATACTGTTGCATTAAATGATGCTTTGCATGGATTGTGATGTCATAATTTTGCATTGCATACTGCATTGCATGGATTGTGATGTCATAATTTTGCATTGCATACTGCATTGCATGGATTGTGATGTCATAATGTTGCATTAAATGATGCTTTGCATGGATTGTGATGTCATAATTTTGCATTGCATACTGCATTGCATGGATTGTGATGTCATAATTTTGCATTGCATACTGCATTGCATGGATTGTGATGTCATAATTTTGCATTGCATACTGCATTGCATGGATTGTGATGTCATAATTTTGCATTGCATACTGCATTGCATGGATTGTGATGTCATAATTTTGCATTGCATACTGCATTGCATGGATTGTGATGTCATAATGTTGAATTAAATGATGATTTGCATGGATTGTGATGTCATAATTTTGCATTGCATACTGCATTGCATGGATTGTGATGTCATAATGTTGCATTAAATGATGCTTTGCATGGATTGTGATGTCATAATTTTGCATTGCATACTGCATTGCATGGATTGTGATGTCATAATGTTGCATTAAATGATGCTTTGCATGGATTGTGATGTCATAATTTTGCATTGCATACTGCATTGCATGGATTGTGATGTAATACTGTTGCATTAAATGATGCTTTGCATGGATTGTGATGTCATAATTTTGCATTGCATACTGCATTGCATGAATTGTGATGTCATAATTTTGCATTGCATACTGCATTGCATGGATTGTGATGTCATAATGTTGCATTAAATGATGCTTTGCATGGATTGTGATGTCATAATTTTGCATTGCATACTGCATTTCATGGATTGTGATGTCATAATTTTGCATTGCATACTGCATTGCATGGATTGTGATGTCATAATTTTGCATTGCATACTGCATTGCATGGATTGTGATGTCATAATGTTGAATTAAATGATGATTTGCATGGATTGTGATGTCATAATTTTGCATTGCATACTGCATTGCATGGATTGTGATGTCATAATGTTGCATTAAATGATGCTTTGCATGGATTGTGATGTCATAATTTTGCATTGCATACGGCATTGCATGGATTGTGATGTCATAATGTTGCATTAAATGATGCTTTGCATGGATTGTGATGTCATAATTTTGCATTGCATACTGCATTGCATGGATTGTGATGTAATACTGTTGCATTAAATGATGCTTTGCATGGATTGTGATGTCATAATTTTGCATTGCATACTGCATTGCATGGATTGTGATGTCATAATTTTGCATTGCATACTGCATTGCATGGATTGTGATGTCATAATGTTGAATTAAATGATGATTTGCATGGATTGTGATGTCATAATTTTGCATTGCATACTGCATTGCATGGATTGTGATGTCATAATGTTGCATTAAATGATGCTTTGCATGGATTGTGATGTCATAATTTTGCATTGCATACTGCATTGCATGGATTGTGATGTCATAATTTTGCATTGCATACTGCATTGCATGGATTGTGATGTCATAATTTTGCATTGCATACTGCATTGCATGGATTGTGATGTCATAATGTTGCATTAAATGATGCTTTGCATGGATTGTGATGTCATAATTTTGCATTGCATACTGCATTGCATGGATTGTGATGTCATAATTTTGCATTGCATACTGCATTGCATGGATTGTGATGTCATAACGTTGCATTAAATGATGCTTTGCATGGATTGTGATGTCATAATTTTGCATTGCATACTGCATTGCATGGATTGTGATGTCATAATTTTGCATTGCATGCTGCATTGCATGGATTGTGATGTCATAATGTTGCATTAAATGATGCTTTGCATGGATTGTGATGTCATAATGTTGCATTAAATGATGCTTTGCATGGATTGTGATGTCATAATTTTGCATTGCATACTGCATTGCATGGATTGTGATGTCATAATGTTGCATTAAATGATGCTTTGCATGGATTGTGATGTCATAATTTTGCATTGCATACTGCATTGCATGGATTGTGATGTAATACTGTTGCATTAAATGATGCTTTGCATGGATTGTGATGTCATAATTTTGCATTGCATACTGCATTGCATGGATTGTGATGTCATAATTTTGCATTGCATACTGCATTGCATGGATTGTGATGTCATAATTTTGCATTGCATACTGCATTGCATGGATTGTGATGTCATAATTTTGCATTGCATACTGCATTGCATGGATTGTGATGTCATAATGTTGAATTAAATGATGATTTGCATGGATTGTGATGTCATAATTTTGCATTGCATACTGCATTGCATGGATTGTGATGTCATAATTTTGCATTGCATACTGCATTGCATGGATTGTGATGTCATAATGTTGCATTAAATGATGCTTTGCATGGATTGTGATGTCATAATTTTGCATTGCATACTGCATTGCATGGATTGTGATGTCATAATGTTGCATTAAATGATGCTTTGCATGGATTGTGATGTCATAATTTTGTATTGCATACTGCATTGCATGGATTGTGATGTCATAATTTTGCATTGCATACTGCATTGCATGGATTGTGATGTCATAATTTTGCATTGCATACTGCATTGCATGGATTGTGATGTCATAATTTTGCATTGCATACTGCATTGCATGGATTGTGATGTCATAATGTTGCATTAAATGATGCATTGCATGGATTGTGATGTCATAATTTTGTATTGCATACTGCATTGCATGGATTGTGATGTCATAATTTTGCATTGCATACTGCATTGCATGGATTGTGATGTCATAATTTTGCATTGCATACTGCATTGCATGGATTGTGATGTCATAATTTTGCATTGCATACTGCATTGCATGGATTGTGATGTCATAATGTTGCATTAAATGATGATTTGCATGGATTGTGATGTCATAATGTTGCATTAAATGATGCTTTGCATGGATTGTGATGTCATAATTTTGTATTGCATACTGCATTGCATGGATTGTGATGTCATAATGTTGCATTAAATGATGCTTTGCATGGATTGTGATGTCATAATTTTGCATTGCATACTGCATTGCATGGATTGTGATGTAATAATTTTGCATTGCATACTGCATTGCATGGATTGTGATGTCATAATTTTGCATTGCATTCTGCATTGCATGGATTGTGATGTCATAATTTTGTATTGCATACTGCATTGCATGGATTGTGATGTCATAACGTTGCATTAAATGATGCTTTGCATGTATTGTGATGTCATAATTTTGCATTGCATACTGCATTGCATGGATTGTGTTGTCATAATGTTGCATTAAATGATGCTTTGCATGGATTGTGATGTCATAATTTTGCATTGCATACTGCATTGCATGGATTGTGATGTCATAATGTTGCATTAAATGATGCTTTGCATGGATTGTGATGTCATAATTTTGCATTGCATGGATTGTGATGTCATAATGTTGCATTAAATGATGCTTTGCATGGATTGTGATGTCATAATTTTGCATTGCATACTGCATTGCATGGATTGTGATGTCATAATTTTGCATTGCATACTGCATTGCATGGATTGTGATGTCATAATTTTGCATTGCATACTGCATTGCATGGATTGTGATGTCATAATGTTGCATTAAATGATGCTTTGCATGGATTGTGATGTCATAATTTTGCATTGCATACTGCATTGCATGGATTGTGATGTCATAATTTTGCATTGCATACTGCATTGCATGGATTGTGATGTCATAATTTTGCATTGCATACTGCATTGCATGGATTGTGATGTCATAATTTTGCATTGCATACTGCATTGCATGGATTGTGATGTCATAATGTTGAATTAAATGATGATTTGCATGGATTGTGATGTCATAATTTTGCATTGCATACTGCATTGCATGGATTGTGATGTCATAATGTTGCATTAAATGATGCTTTGCATGGATTGTGATGTCATAATTTTGCATTGCATACTGCATTGCATGGATTGTGATGTCATAATGTTGCATTAAATGATGCTTTGCATGGATTGTGATGCCATAATTTTGCATTGCATACTGCATTGCATGGATTGTGATGTCATAATTTTGCATTGCATACTGCATTGCATGGATTGTGATGTCATAATTTTGCATTGCATACTGCATTGCATGGATTGTGATGTCATAATGTTGAATTAAATGATGATTTGCATGGATTGTGATGTCATAATTTTGCATTGCATACTGCATTGCATGGATTGTGATGTCATAATGTTGCATTAAATGATGCTTTGCATGGATTGTGATGTCATAATTTTGCATTGCATACTGCATTGCATGGATTGTGATGTCATAATGTTGCATTAAATGATGCTTTGCATGGATTGTGATGTCATAATTTTGCATTGCATACTGCATTGCATGGATTGTGATGTCATAATTTTGCATTGCATACTGCATTGCATGGATTGTGATGTCATAACGTTGCATTAAATGATGCTTTGCATGGATTGTGATGTCATAATTTTGCATTGCATACTGCATTGCATGGATTGTGATGTCATAATGTTGCATTAAATGATGCTTTGCATGGATTGTGATGTCATAATTTTGCATTGCATACTGCATTGCATGGATTGTGATGTCATAATGTTGCATTAAATGATGCTTTGCATGGATTGTGATGTCATAATTTTGCATTGCATACTGCATTGCATGGATTGTGATGTCATAATGTTGCATTAAATGATGCTTTGCATGGATTGTGATGTCATAATTTTGCATTGCATGGATTGTGATGTCATAATGTTGCATTAAATGATGCTTTGCATGGATTGTGATGTCATAATTTTGCATTGCATACTGCATTGCATGGATTGTGATGTCATAATTTTGCATTGCATACTGCATTGCATGGATTGTGATGTCATAATTTTGCATTGCATACTGCATTGCATGGATTGTGATGTCATAATGTTGCATTAAATGATGCTTTGCATGGATTGTGATGTCATAATTTTGCATTGCATACTGCATTGCATGGATTGTGATGTCATAATTTTGCATTGCATACTGCATTGCATGGATTGTGATGTCATAATTTTGCATTGCATACTGCATTGCATGGATTGTGATGTCATAATTTTGCATTGCATACTGCATTGCATGGATTGTGATGTCATAATGTTGAATTAAATGATGATTTGCATGGATTGTGATGTCATAATTTTGCATTGCATACTGCATTGCATGGATTGTGATGTCATAATGTTGCATTAAATGATGCTTTGCATGGATTGTGATGTCATAATTTTGCATTGCATACTGCATTGCATGGATTGTGATGTCATAATGTTGCATTAAATGATGCTTTGCATGGATTGTGATGTCATAATTTTGCATTGCATACTGCATTGCATGGATTGTGATGTCATAATTTTGCATTGCATACTGCATTGCATGGATTGTGATGTCATAATGTTGCATTAAATGATGCTTTGCATGGATTGTGATGTCATAATTTTGTATTGCATACTGCATTGCATGGATTGTGATGTCATAATTTTGCATTGCATACTGCATTGCATGGATTGTGATGTCATAATTTTGCATTGCATACTGCATTGCATGGATTGTGATGTCATAATTTTGCATTGCATACTGCATTGCATGGATTGTGATGTCATAATGTTGCATTAAATGATGATTTGCATGGATTGTGATGTCATAATGTTGCATTAAATGATGCTTTGCATGGATTGTGATGTCATAATTTTGCATTGCATACTGCATTGCATGGATTGTGATGTCATAATGTTGCATTAAATGATGCTTTGCATGGATTGTGATGTCATAATTTTGCATTGCATACTGCATTGCATGGATTGTGATGTCATAATTTTGCATTGCATACTGCATTGCATGGATTGTGATGTCATAATTTTGCATTGCATTCTGCATTGCATGGATTGTGATGTCATAATTTTGCATTGCATACTGCATTGCATGGATTGTGATGTCATAACGTTGCATTAAATGATGCTTTGCATGTATTGTAATGTCATAATTTTGCATTGCATACTGCATTGCATGGATTGTGATGTCATAATGTTGCATTAAATGATGCTTTGCATGGATTGTGATGTCATAATTTTGCATTGCATACTGCATTGCATGGATTGTGATGTCATAATGTTGCATTAAATGATGCTTTGCATGGATTGTGATGTCATAATTTTGCATTGCATGGATTGTGATGTCATAATGTTGCATTAAATGATGCTTTGCATGGATTGTGATGTCATAATTTTGCATTGCATACTGCATTGCATGGATTGTGATGTCATAATTTTGCATTGCATACTGCATTGCATGGATTGTGATGTCATAATTTTGCATTGCATACTGCATTGCATGGATTGTGATGTCATAATTTTGCATTGCATACTGCATTGCATGGATTGTGATGTCATAATTTTGCATTGCATACTGCATTGCATGGATTGTGATGTCATAATGTTGCATTAAATGATGATTTGCATGTATTGTGATGTCATAATGTTGCATTAAATGATGCTTTGCATGGATTGTGATGTCATAATTTTGCATTGCATACTGCATTGCATGGATTGTGATGTCATAATGTTGCATTAAATGATGCTTTGCATGGATTGTGATGTCATAATTTTGCATTGCATACTGCATTGCATGGATTGTGATGTAATAATTTTGCATTGCATACTGCATTGCATGGATTGTGATGTCATAATTTTGCATTGCATTCTGCATTGCATGGATTGTGATGTCATAATTTTGCATTGCATACTGCATTGCATGGATTGTGATGTCATAATTTTGCATTGCATACTGCATTGCATGGATTGTGATGTCATAATGTTGAATTAAATGATGATTTGCATGGATTGTGATGTCATAATTTTGCATTGCATACTGCATTGCATGGATTGTGATGTCATAATGTTGCATTAAATGATGCTTTGCATGGATTGTGATGTCATAATTTTGCATTGCATACTGCATTGCATGGATTGTGATGTAATACTGTTGCATTAAATGATGCTTTGCATGGATTGTGATGTCATAATTTTGCATTGCATACTGCATTGCATGGATTGTGATGTCATAATTTTGCATTGCATACTGCATTGCATGGATTGTGATGTCATAATGTTGCATTAAATTATGCTTTGCATGGATTGTGATGTCATAATTTTGCATTGCATACTGCATTGCATGGATTGTGATGTCATAATTTTGCATTGCATACTGCATTGCATGGATTGTGATGTCATAATTTTGCATTGCATACTGCATTGCATGGATTGTGATGTCATAATTTTGCATTGCATACTGCATTGCATGGATTGTGATGTCATAATGTTGAATTAAATGATGATTTGCATGGATTGTGATGTCATAATTTTGCATTGCATACTGCATTGCATGGATTGTGATGTCATAATGTTGCATTAAATGATGCTTTGCATGGATTGTGATGTCATAATTTTGCATTGCATACTGCATTGCATGGATTGTGATGTCATAATGTTGCATTAAATGATGCTTTGCATGGATTGTGATGTCATAATTTTGCATTGCATACTGCATTGCATGGATTGTGATGTAATACTGTTGCATTAAATGATGCTTTGCATGGATTGTGATGTCATAATTTTGCATTGCATACTGAATTGCATGGATTGTGATGTCATAATTTTGCATTGCATACTGCATTGCATGGATTGTGATGTCATAATGTTGAATTAAATGATGATTTGCATGGATTGTGATGTCATAATTTTGCATTGCATACTGCATTGCATGGATTGTGATGTCATAATGTTGAATTAAATGATGATTTGCATGGATTGTGATGTCATAATTTTGCATTGCATACTGCATTGCATGGATTGTGATGTCATAATTTTGCATTGCATACTGCATTGCATGGATTGTGATGTCATAACGTTGCATTAAATGATGCTTTGCATGGATTGTGATGTCATAATTTTGCATTGCATACTGCATTGCATGGATTGTGATGTCATAATGTTGCATTAAATGATGCTTTGCATGGATTGTTATGTCATAATTTTGTATTGCATACTGCATTGCATGGATTGTGATGTCATAATTTTGCATTGCATACTGCATTGCATGGATTGTGATGTCATAATTTTGCATTGCATACTGCATTGCATGGATTGTGATGTCATAATTTTGCATTGCATACTGCATTGCATGGATTGTGATGTCATAATGTTGCATTAAATGATGATTTGCATGGATTGTGATGTCATAATGTTGCATTAAATGATGCTTTGCATGGATTGTGATGTCATAATTTTGCATTGCATACTGCATTGCATGGATTGTGATGTCATAATGTTGCATTAAATGATGCTTTGCATGGATTGTGATGTCATAATTTTGCATTGCATACTGCATTGCATGGATTGTGATGTAATAATTTTGCATTGCATACTGCATTGCATGGATTGTGATGTCATAATTTTGCATTGCATTCTGCATTGCATGGATTGTGATGTCATAATTTTGCATTGCATACTGCATTGCATGGATTGTGATGTCATAACGTTGCATTAAATGATGCTTTGCATGTATTGTGATGTCATAATTTTGCATTGCATACTGCATTGCATGGATTGTGATGTCATAATGTTGCATTAAATGATGCTTTGCATGGATTGTGATGTCATAATTTTGCATTGCATACTGCATTGCATGGATTGTGATGTCATAATGTTGCATTAAATGATGCTTTGCATGGATTGTGATGTCATAATTTTGCATTGCATGGATTGTGATGTCATAATGTTGCATTAAATGATGCTTTGCATGGATTGTGATGTCATAATTTTGCATTGCATACTGCATTGCATGGATTGTGATGTCATAATTTTGCATTGCATACTGCATTGCATGGATTGTGATGTCATAATTTTGCATTGCATACTGCATTGCATGGATTGTGATGTCATAATGTTGCATTAAATGATGCTTTGCATGGATTGTGATGTCATAATTTTGCATTGCATACTGCATTGCATGGATTGTGATGTCATAATTTTGCATTGCATACTGCATTGCATGGATTGTGATGTCATAATTTTGCATTGCATACTGCATTGCATGGATTGTGATGTCATAATTTTGCATTGCATACTGCATTGCATGGATTGTGATGTCATAATGTTGAATTAAATGATGATTTGCATGGATTGTGATGTCATAATTTTGCATTGCATACTGCATTGCATGGATTGTGATGTCATAATGTTGCATTAAATGATGCTTTGCATGGATTGTGATGTCATAATTTTGCATTGCATACTGCATTGCATGGATTGTGATGTAATACTGTTGCATTAAATGATGCTTTGCATGGATTGTGATGTCATAATTTTGCATTGCATACTGCATTGCATGGATTGTGATGTCATAATTTTGCATTGCATACTGCATTGCATGGATTGTGATGTCATAATGTTGAATTAAATGATGATTTGCATGGATTGTGATGTCATAATTTTGCATTGCATACTGCATTGCATGGATTGTGATGTCATAATGTTGCATTAAATGATGCTTTGCATGGATTGTGATGTCATAATTTTGCATTGCATACTGCATTGCATGGATTGTGATGTCATAATTTTGCATTGCATACTGCATTGCATGGATTGTGATGTCATAATTTTGCATTGCATACTGCATTGCATGGATTGTGATGTCATAATTTTGCATTGCATACTGCATTGCATGGATTGTGATGTCATAATGTTGCATTAAATGATGATTTGCATGGATTGTGATGTCATAATGTTGCATTAAATGATGCTTTGCATGGATTGTGATGTCATAATTTTGTATTGCATACTGCATTGCATGGATTGTGATGTCATAATGTTGCATTAAATGATGCTTTGCATGGATTGTGATGTCATAATTTTGCATTGCATACTGCATTGCATGGATTGTGATGTAATAATTTTGCATTGCATACTGCATTGCATGGATTGTGATGTCATAATTTTGCATTGCATTCTGCATTGCATGGATTGTGATGTCATAATTTTGTATTGCATACTGCATTGCATGGATTGTGATGTCATAACGTTGCATTAAATGATGCTTTGCATGTATTGTGATGTCATAATTTTGCATTGCATACTGCATTGCATGGATTGTGTTGTCATAATGTTGCATTAAATGATGCTTTGCATGGATTGTGATGTCATAATTTTGCATTGCATACTGCATTGCATGGATTGTGATGTCATAATGTTGCATTAAATGATGCTTTGCATGGATTGTGATGTCATAATTTTGCATTGCATGGATTGTGATGTCATAATGTTGCATTAAATGATGCTTTGCATGGATTGTGATGTCATAATTTTGCATTGCATACTGCATTGCATGGATTGTGATGTCATAATTTTGCATTGCATACTGCATTGCATGGATTGTGATGTCATAATTTTGCATTGCATACTGCATTGCATGGATTGTGATGTCATAATGTTGCATTAAATGATGCTTTGCATGGATTGTGATGTCATAATTTTGCATTGCATACTGCATTGCATGGATTGTGATGTCATAATTTTGCATTGCATACTGCATTGCATGGATTGTGATGTCATAATTTTGCATTGCATACTGCATTGCATGGATTGTGATGTCATAATTTTGCATTGCATACTGCATTGCATGGATTGTGATGTCATAATGTTGAATTAAATGATGATTTGCATGGATTGTGATGTCATAATTTTGCATTGCATACTGCATTGCATGGATTGTGATGTCATAATGTTGCATTAAATGATGCTTTGCATGGATTGTGATGTCATAATTTTGCATTGCATACTGCATTGCATGGATTGTGATGTCATAATGTTGCATTAAATGATGCTTTGCATGGATTGTGATGTCATAATTTTGCATTGCATACTGCATTGCATGGATTGTGATGTAATACTGTTGCATTAAATGATGCTTTGCATGGATTGTGATGTCATAATTTTGCATTGCATACTGCATTGCATGGATTGTGATGTCATAATTTTGCATTGCATACTGCATTGCATGGATTGTGATGTCATAATGTTGCATTAAATGATGCTTTGCATGGATTGTGATGTCATAATTTTGCATTGCATACTGCATTGCATGGATTGTGATTTCATAATTTTGCATTGCATACTGCATTGCATGGATTGTGATGTCATAATTTTGCATTGCATACTGCATTGCATGGATTGTGATGTCATAATGTTGAATTAAATGATGATTTGCATGGATTGTGATGTCATAATTTTGCATTGCATACTGCATTGCATGGATTGTGATGTCATAATGTTGCATTAAATGATGCTTTGCATGGATTGTGATGTCATAATTTTGCATTGCATACTGCATTGCATGGATTGTGATGTCATAATGTTGCATTAAATGATGCTTTGCATGGATTGTGATGTCATAATTTTGCATTGCATACTGCATTGCATGGATTGTGATGTAATACTGTTGCATTAAATGATGCTTTGCATGGATTGTGATGTCATAATTTTGCATTGCATACTGCATTGCATGGATTGTGATGTCATAATTTTGCATTGCATACTGCATTGCATGGATTGTGATGTCATAATGTGGAATTAAATGATGATTTGCATGGATTGTGATGTCATAATTTTGCATTGCATACTGCATTGCATGGATTGTGATGTCATAATGTTGCATTAAATGATGCTTTGCATGGATTGTGATGTCATAATTTTGCATTGCATACTGCATTGCATGGATTGTGATGTCATAATTTTGCATTGCATACTGCATTGCATGGATTGTGATGTCATAATTTTGCATTGCATACTGCATTGCATGGATTGTGATGTCATAATGTTGCATTAAATGATGCTTTGCATGGATTGTGATGTCATAATTTTGCATTGCATACTGCATTGCATGGATTGTGATGTCATAATTTTGCATTGCATACTGCATTGCATGGATTGTGATGTCATAACGTTGCATTAAATGATGCTTTGCATGGATTGTGATGTCATAATTTTGCATTGCATACTGCATTGCATGGATTGTGATGTCATAATTTTGCATTGCATGCTGCATTGCATGGATTGTGATGTCATAATGTTGCATTAAATGATGCTTTGCATGGATTGTGATGTCATAATGTTGCATTAAATGATGCTTTGCATGGATTGTGATGTCATAATTTTGCATTGCATACTGCATTGCATGGATTGTGATGTCATAATGTTGCATTAAATGATGCTTTGCATGGATTGTGATGTCATAATTTTGCATTGCATACTGCATTGCATGGATTGTGATGTAATACTGTTGCATTAAATGATGCTTTGCATGGATTGTGATGTCATAATTTTGCATTGCATACTGCATTGCATTGATTGCGATGTCAGAATTTTGCATTGCATACTGCATTGCATGGATTGTGATGTCATAATTTTGCATTGCATACTGCATTGCATGGATTGTGATGTCATAATTTTGCATTGCATACTGCATTGCATGGATTGTGATGTCATAATGTTGAATTAAATGATGATTTGCATGGATTGTGATGTCATAATTTTGCATTGCATACTGCATTGCATGGATTGTGATGTCATAATTTTGCATTGCATACTGCATTGCATGGATTGTGATGTCATAACGTTGCATTAAATGATGCTTTGCATGGATTGTGATGTCATAATTTTGCATTGCATACTGCATTGCATGGATTGTGATGTCATAATGTTGCATTAAATGATGCTTTGCATGGATTGTGATGTCATAATTTTGTATTGCATACTGCATTGCATGGATTGTGATGTCATAATTTTGCATTGCATACTGCATTGCATGGATTGTGATGTCATAATTTTGCATTGCATACTGCATTGCATGGATTGTGATGTCATAATTTTGCATTGCATACTGCATTGCATGGATTGTGATGTCATAATGTTGCATTAAATGATGATTTGCATGGATTGTGATGTCATAATGTTGCATTAAATGATGCTTTGCATGGATTGTGATGTCGTAATTTTGCATTGCATACTGCATTGCATGGATTGTGATGTCATAATGTTGCATTAAATGATGCTTTGCATGGATTGTGATGTCATAATTTTGCATTGCATACTGCATTGCATGGATTGTGATGTAATAATTTTGCATTGCATACTGCATTGCATGGATTGTGATGTCATAATTTTGCATTGCATTCTGCATTGCATGGATTGTGATGTCATAATTTTGCATTGCATACTGCATTGCATGGATTGTGATGTCATAACGTTGCATTAAATGATGCTTTGCATGTATTGTGATGTCATAATTTTGCATTGCATACTGCATTGCATGGATTGTGATGTCATAATGTTGCATTAAATGATGCTTTGCATGGATTGTGATGTCATAATTTTGCATTGCATACTGCATTGCATGGATTGTGATGTCATAATGTTGCATTAAATGATGCTTTGCTTGAGTTGTGATGTCATAATTTTGCATTGCATGGATTGTGATGTCATAATGTTGCATTAAATGATGCTTTGCATGGATTGTGATGTCATAATTTTGCATTGCATACTGCATTGCATGGATTGTGATGTCAGAATTTTGCATTGCATAATGCATTGCATGGATTGTGATGTCATAATTTTGCATTGCATACTGCATTGCATGGATTGTGATGTCATAATGTTGCATTAAATGATGATTTGCATGGATTGTGATGTCATAATGTTGCATTAAATGATGCTTTGCATGGATTGTGATGTCATAATTTTGCATTGCATACTGCATTGCATGGATTGTGATGTCATAATGTTGCATTAAATGATGCTTTGCATGGATTGTGATGTCATAATTTTGCATTGCATACTGCATTGCATGGATTGTGATGTCATAATGTTGCATTAAATGATGCTTTGCATGGATTGTGATGTCATAATTTTGCATTGCATACTGCATTGCATGGATTGTGATGTCATAATGTTGCATTAAATGATGCTTTGCATGGATTGTGATGTCATAATTTTGCATTGCATACTGCATTGCATGGATTGTGATGTCATAATTTTGCATTGCATACTGCATTGCATGGATTGTGATGTCATAATTTTGCATTGCATACTGCATTGCATGGATTGTGATGTCATAATTTTGCATTGCATACTGCATTGCATGGATTGTGATGTCATAATGTTGCATTAAATGATGCTTTGCATGGATTGTGATGTCATAATTTTGCATTGCATACTGCATTGCATGGATTGTGATGTCATAATGTTGCATTAAATGATGCTTTTAATGGATTGTGATGTCATAATTTTGCATTGCATACTGCATTGCATGGATTGTGATGTCATAATTTTGCATTGCATACTGCATTGCATGGATTGTGATGTCATAATTTTGCATTGCATACTGCATTGCATGGATTGTGATGTCATAATTTTGCATTAAATGATGCTTTGCATGGATTATGATGTCATAATTTTGCATTGCATACTGCATTGCATGGATTGTGATGTCATAATTTTGCATTAAATGATGCTTTGCATGGATTGTGATGTCATAATTTTGCATTAAATGATGCTTTGCATGGATTATGATGTCATAATTTTGCATTGCATACTGCATTGCATGGATTGTGATGTCATAATTTTGCATTGCATGGATTGTGATGTCATACTTTTGCATTAAATGATGCTTTGCATGGATTATGATGTCATAATTTTGCATTGCATACCTCATTGCATGGATTGTGATGTCATAATTTTGCATTGCATACTGCATTGCATGGATTGTGATGTCATAATGTTGCATTAAATGATGCTTTGCATGGATTGTGATGTCATAATTTTGCATTGCATACTGCATTGCATGGATTGTGATGTCATAATTTTGCATTAAATGATGCTTTGCATGGATTATGATGTCATAATTTTGCATTGCATACTGCATTGCAATGATTGTGATGTCATAATTTTGCATTGCATACTGCATTGCATGGATTGTGATGTCATAATGTTGCATTAAATGATGCTTTGCATGGATTGTGATGTCATAATTTTGCATTGCATACTGCATTGCATGGATTGTGATGTCATAGTGTTGCATTAAATGATGCTTTGCATGGATTGTGATGTCATAATTTTGCATTGCATACTGCATTGCATGGATTGTGATGTCATAATTTTGCATTGCGTACTGCATTGCATGGATTGTGATGTCATAATTTTGCATTGCATACTGCATTGGATGGATTGTGATGTCATAATGTTGCATTAAATGATGATTTGCATGGATTGTGATGTCATAATTTTGCATTGCATACTGCATTGCATGGATTGTGATGTCATAATGTTGCATTAAATGATGCTTTGCATGGATTGTGATGTCATAATTTTGCATTGCATACTGCATTGCATGGATTGTGATGTCATAATGTTGCATTAAATGATGCTTTGCATGGATTGTGATGTCATAATTTTGCATTGCATACTGCATTGCATGGATTATGATGTCATAATTTTGCATCGCATACTGCATTGCATGGATTGTGATGTCATAATTTTGCATTAAATGATGCATTGCATGGATAGTGATGTCATAATTTTGCATTGCATACTACATTGCATGGATTGTGATGTCATAATTTTGCATTGCATACTACATTGCATGGATTGTGATGTCATAATGTTGAATTAAATGATGATTTGCATGGATTGTGATGTCATAATTTTGCATTGCATACTGCATTGCATGGATTGTGATGTCATAATGTTGCATTAAATGATGCTTTGCATGGATTGTGATGTCATAATTTTGCATTGCATACTGCATTGCATGGATTGTGATGTCATAATGTTGCATTAAATGATGCTTTGCATGGATTGTGATGTCATAATTTTGCATTGCATACTGCATTGCATGGATTGTGATGTAATACTGTTGCATTAAATGATGCTTTGCATGGATTGTGATGTCATAATTTTGCATTGCATACTGCATTGCATGGATTGTGATGTCATAATTTTGCATTGCATACTGCATTGCATGGATTGTGATGTCATAATGTTGCATTAAATGATGCTTTGCATGGATTGTGATGTCATAATTTTGCATTGCATACTGCATTGCATGGATTGTGATGTCATAATTTTGCATTGCATACTGCATTGCATGGATTGTGATGTCATAATTTTGCATTGCATACTGCATTGCATGGATTGTGATGTCATAATTTTGCATTGCATACTGCATTGCATGGATTGTGATGTCATAATTTTGCATTGCATACTGCATTGCATGGATTGTGATGTCATAATGTTGAATTAAATGATGATTTGCATGGATTGTGATGTCATAATTTTGCATTGCATACTGCATTGCATGGATTGTGATGTCATAATGTTGCATTAAATGATGCTTTGCATGGATTGTGATGTCATAATTTTGCATTGCATACTGCATTGCATGGATTGTGATGTCATAATGTTGCATTAAATGATGCTTTGCATGGATTGTGATGTCATAATTTTGCATTGCATACTGCATTGCATGGATTGTGATGTAATACTGTTGCATTAAATGATGCTTTGCATGGATTGTGATGTCATAATTTTGCATTGCATACTGCATTGCATGGATTGTGATGTCATAATTTTGCATTGCATACTGCATTGCATGGATTGTGATGTCATAATGTTGCATTAAATGATGCTTTGCATGGATTGTGATGTCATAATTTTGCATTGCATACTGCATTGCATGGATTGTGATTTCATAATTTTGCATTGCATACTGCATTGCATGGATTGTGATGTCATAATTTTGCATTGCATACTGCATTGCATGGATTGTGATGTCATAATGTTGAATTAAATGATGATTTGCATGGATTGTGATGTCATAATTTTGCATTGCATACTGCATTGCATGGATTGTGATGTCATAATGTTGCATTAAATGATGCTTTGCATGGATTGTGATGTCATAATTTTGCATTGCATACTGCATTGCATGGATTGTGATGTCATAATGTTGCATTAAATGATGCTTTGCATGGATTGTGATGTCATAATTTTGCATTGCATACTGCATTGCATGGATTGTGATGTAATACTGTTGCATTAAATGATGCTTTGCATGGATTGTGATGTCATAATTTTGCATTGCATACTGCATTGCATGGATTGTGATGTCATAATTTTGCATTGCATACTGCATTGCATGGATTGTGATGTCATAATGTGGAATTAAATGATGATTTGCATGGATTGTGATGTCATAATTTTGCATTGCATACTGCATTGCATGGATTGTGATGTCATAATGTTGCATTAAATGATGCTTTGCATGGATTGTGATGTCATAATTTTGCATTGCATACTGCATTGCATGGATTGTGATGTCATAATTTTGCATTGCATACTGCATTGCATGGATTGTGATGTCATAATTTTGCATTGCATACTGCATTGCATGGATTGTGATGTCATAATGTTGCATTAAATGATGCTTTGCATGGATTGTGATGTCATAATTTTGCATTGCATACTGCATTGCATGGATTGTGATGTCATAATTTTGCATTGCATACTGCATTGCATGGATTGTGATGTCATAACGTTGCATTAAATGATGCTTTGCATGGATTGTGATGTCATAATTTTGCATTGCATACTGCATTGCATGGATTGTGATGTCATAATTTTGCATTGCATGCTGCATTGCATGGATTGTGATGTCATAATGTTGCATTAAATGATGCTTTGCATGGATTGTGATGTCATAATGTTGCATTAAATGATGCTTTGCATGGATTGTGATGTCATAATTTTGCATTGCATACTGCATTGCATGGATTGTGATGTCATAATGTTGCATTAAATGATGCTTTGCATGGATTGTGATGTCATAATTTTGCATTGCATACTGCATTGCATGGATTGTGATGTAATACTGTTGCATTAAATGATGCTTTGCATGGATTGTGATGTCATAATTTTGCATTGCATACTGCATTGCATTGATTGCGATGTCAGAATTTTGCATTGCATACTGCATTGCATGGATTGTGATGTCATAATTTTGCATTGCATACTGCATTGCATGGATTGTGATGTCATAATTTTGCATTGCATACTGCATTGCATGGATTGTGATGTCATAATGTTGAATTAAATGATGATTTGCATGGATTGTGATGTCATAATTTTGCATTGCATACTGCATTGCATGGATTGTGATGTCATAATTTTGCATTGCATACTGCATTGCATGGATTGTGATGTCATAACGTTGCATTAAATGATGCTTTGCATGGATTGTGATGTCATAATTTTGCATTGCATACTGCATTGCATGGATTGTGATGTCATAATGTTGCATTAAATGATGCTTTGCATGGATTGTGATGTCATAATTTTGTATTGCATACTGCATTGCATGGATTGTGATGTCATAATTTTGCATTGCATACTGCATTGCATGGATTGTGATGTCATAATTTTGCATTGCATACTGCATTGCATGGATTGTGATGTCATAATTTTGCATTGCATACTGCATTGCATGGATTGTGATGTCATAATGTTGCATTAAATGATGATTTGCATGGATTGTGATGTCATAATGTTGCATTAAATGATGCTTTGCATGGATTGTGATGTCGTAATTTTGCATTGCATACTGCATTGCATGGATTGTGATGTCATAATGTTGCATTAAATGATGCTTTGCATGGATTGTGATGTCATAATTTTGCATTGCATACTGCATTGCATGGATTGTGATGTAATAATTTTGCATTGCATACTGCATTGCATGGATTGTGATGTCATAATTTTGCATTGCATTCTGCATTGCATGGATTGTGATGTCATAATTTTGCATTGCATACTGCATTGCATGGATTGTGATGTCATAACGTTGCATTAAATGATGCTTTGCATGTATTGTGATGTCATAATTTTGCATTGCATACTGCATTGCATGGATTGTGATGTCATAATGTTGCATTAAATGATGCTTTGCATGGATTGTGATGTCATAATTTTGCATTGCATACTGCATTGCATGGATTGTGATGTCATAATGTTGCATTAAATGATGCTTTGCTTGAGTTGTGATGTCATAATTTTGCATTGCATGGATTGTGATGTCATAATGTTGCATTAAATGATGCTTTGCATGGATTGTGATGTCATAATTTTGCATTGCATACTGCATTGCATGGATTGTGATGTCAGAATTTTGCATTGCATAATGCATTGCATGGATTGTGATGTCATAATTTTGCATTGCATACTGCATTGCATGGATTGTGATGTCATAATGTTGCATTAAATGATGATTTGCATGGATTGTGATGTCATAATGTTGCATTAAATGATGCTTTGCATGGATTGTGATGTCATAATTTTGCATTGCATACTGCATTGCATGGATTGTGATGTCATAATGTTGCATTAAATGATGCTTTGCATGGATTGTGATGTCATAATTTTGCATTGCATACTGCATTGCATGGATTGTGATGTCATAATGTTGCATTAAATGATGCTTTGCATGGATTGTGATGTCATAATTTTGCATTGCATACTGCATTGCATGGATTGTGATGTCATAATGTTGCATTAAATGATGCTTTGCATGGATTGTGATGTCATAATTTTGCATTGCATACTGCATTGCATGGATTGTGATGTCATAATTTTGCATTGCATACTGCATTGCATGGATTGTGATGTCATAATTTTGCATTGCATACTGCATTGCATGGATTGTGATGTCATAATTTTGCATTGCATACTGCATTGCATGGATTGTGATGTCATAATGTTGCATTAAATGATGCTTTGCATGGATTGTGATGTCATAATTTTGCATTGCATACTGCATTGCATGGATTGTGATGTCATAATGTTGCATTAAATGATGCTTTTAATGGATTGTGATGTCATAATTTTGCATTGCATACTGCATTGCATGGATTGTGATGTCATAATTTTGCATTGCATACTGCATTGCATGGATTGTGATGTCATAATTTTGCATTGCATACTGCATTGCATGGATTGTGATGTCATAATTTTGCATTAAATGATGCTTTGCATGGATTATGATGTCATAATTTTGCATTGCATACTGCATTGCATGGATTGTGATGTCATAATTTTGCATTAAATGATGCTTTGCATGGATTGTGATGTCATAATTTTGCATTAAATGATGCTTTGCATGGATTATGATGTCATAATTTTGCATTGCATACTGCATTGCATGGATTGTGATGTCATAATTTTGCATTGCATGGATTGTGATGTCATACTTTTGCATTAAATGATGCTTTGCATGGATTATGATGTCATAATTTTGCATTGCATACCTCATTGCATGGATTGTGATGTCATAATTTTGCATTGCATACTGCATTGCATGGATTGTGATGTCATAATGTTGCATTAAATGATGCTTTGCATGGATTGTGATGTCATAATTTTGCATTGCATACTGCATTGCATGGATTGTGATGTCATAATTTTGCATTAAATGATGCTTTGCATGGATTATGATGTCATAATTTTGCATTGCATACTGCATTGCAATGATTGTGATGTCATAATTTTGCATTGCATACTGCATTGCATGGATTGTGATGTCATAATGTTGCATTAAATGATGCTTTGCATGGATTGTGATGTCATAATTTTGCATTGCATACTGCATTGCATGGATTGTGATGTCATAGTGTTGCATTAAATGATGCTTTGCATGGATTGTGATGTCATAATTTTGCATTGCATACTGCATTGCATGGATTGTGATGTCATAATTTTGCATTGCGTACTGCATTGCATGGATTGTGATGTCATAATTTTGCATTGCATACTGCATTGGATGGATTGTGATGTCATAATGTTGCATTAAATGATGATTTGCATGGATTGTGATGTCATAATTTTGCATTGCATACTGCATTGCATGGATTGTGATGTCATAATGTTGCATTAAATGATGCTTTGCATGGATTGTGATGTCATAATTTTGCATTGCATACTGCATTGCATGGATTGTGATGTCATAATGTTGCATTAAATGATGCTTTGCATGGATTGTGATGTCATAATTTTGCATTGCATACTGCATTGCATGGATTATGATGTCATAATTTTGCATCGCATACTGCATTGCATGGATTGTGATGTCATAATTTTGCATTAAATGATGCATTGCATGGATAGTGATGTCATAATTTTGCATTGCATACTACATTGCATGGATTGTGATGTCATAATTTTGCATTGCATACTACATTGCATGGATTGTGATGTCATAATGTTGAATTAAATGATGATTTGCATGGATTGTGATGTCATAATTTTGCATTGCATACTGCATTGCATGGATTGTGATGTCATAATGTTGCATTAAATGATGCTTTGCATGGATTGTGATGTCATAATTTTGCATTGCATACTGCATTGCATGGATTGTGATGTCATAATGTTGCATTAAATGATGCTTTGCATGGATTGTGATGTCATAATTTTGCATTGCATACTGCATTGCATGGATTGTGATGTAATACTGTTGCATTAAATGATGCTTTGCATGGATTGTGATGTCATAATTTTGCATTGCATACTGCATTGCATGGATTGTGATGTCATAATTTTGCATTGCATACTGCATTGCATGGATTGTGATGTCATAATGTTGCATTAAATGATGCTTTGCATGGATTGTGATGTCATAATTTTGCATTGCATACTGCATTGCATGGATTGTGATGTCATAATTTTGCATTGCATACTGCATTGCATGGATTGTGATGTCATAATTTTGCATTGCATACTGCATTGCATGGATTGTGATGTCATAATTTTGCATTGCATACTGCATTGCATGGATTGTGATGTCATAATTTTGCATTGCATACTGCATTGCATGGATTGTGATGTCATAATGTTGAATTAAATGATGATTTGCATGGATTGTGATGTCATAATTTTGCATTGCATACTGCATTGCATGGATTGTGATGTCATAATGTTGCATTAAATGATGCTTTGCATGGATTGTGATGTCATAATTTTGCATTGCATACTGCATTGCATGGATTGTGATGTCATAATGTTGCATTAAATGATGCTTTGCATGGATTGTGATGTCATAATTTTGCATTGCATACTGCATTGCATGGATTGTGATGTAATACTGTTGCATTAAATGATGCTTTGCATGGATTGTGATGTCATAATTTTGCATTGCATACTGCATTGCATGAATTGTGATGTCATAATTTTGCATTGCATACTGCATTGCATGGATTGTGATGTCATAATGTTGCATTAAATGATGCTTTGCATGGATTGTGATGTCATAATTTTGCATTGCATACTGCATTTCATGGATTGTGATGTCATAATTTTGCATTGCATACTGCATTGCATGGATTGTGATGTCATAATTTTGCATTGCATACTGCATTGCATGGATTGTGATGTCATAATGTTGAATTAAATGATGATTTGCATGGATTGTGATGTCATAATTTTGCATTGCATACTGCATTGCATGGATTGTGATGTCATAATGTTGCATTAAATGATGCTTTGCATGGATTGTGATGTCATAATTTTGCATTGCATACGGCATTGCATGGATTGTGATGTCATAATGTTGCATTAAATGATGCTTTGCATGGATTGTGATGTCATAATTTTGCATTGCATACTGCATTGCATGGATTGTGATGTAATACTGTTGCATTAAATGATGCTTTGCATGGATTGTGATGTCATAATTTTGCATTGCATACTGCATTGCATGGATTGTGATGTCATAATTTTGCATTGCATACTGCATTGCATGGATTGTGATGTCATAATGTTGAATTAAATGATGATTTGCATGGATTGTGATGTCATAATTTTGCATTGCATACTGCATTGCATGGATTGTGATGTCATAATGTTGCATTAAATGATGCTTTGCATGGATTGTGATGTCATAATTTTGCATTGCATACTGCATTGCATGGATTGTGATGTCATAATTTTGCATTGCATACTGCATTGCATGGATTGTGATGTCATAATTTTGCATTGCATACTGCATTGCATGGATTGTGATGTCATAATGTTGCATTAAATGATGCTTTGCATGGATTGTGATGTCATAATTTTGCATTGCATACTGCATTGCATGGATTGTGATGTCATAATTTTGCATTGCATACTGCATTGCATGGATTGTGATGTCATAACGTTGCATTAAATGATGCTTTGCATGGATTGTGATGTCATAATTTTGCATTGCATACTGCATTGCATGGATTGTGATGTCATAATTTTGCATTGCATGCTGCATTGCATGGATTGTGATGTCATAATGTTGCATTAAATGATGCTTTGCATGGATTGTGATGTCATAATGTTGCATTAAATGATGCTTTGCATGGATTGTGATGTCATAATTTTGCATTGCATACTGCATTGCATGGATTGTGATGTCATAATGTTGCATTAAATGATGCTTTGCATGGATTGTGATGTCATAATTTTGCATTGCATACTGCATTGCATGGATTGTGATGTAATACTGTTGCATTAAATGATGCTTTGCATGGATTGTGATGTCATAATTTTGCATTGCATACTGCATTGCATGGATTGTGATGTCATAATTTTGCATTGCATACTGCATTGCATGGATTGTGATGTCATAATTTTGCATTGCATACTGCATTGCATGGATTGTGATGTCATAATTTTGCATTGCATACTGCATTGCATGGATTGTGATGTCATAATGTTGCATTAAATGATGCTTTGCATGGATTGTGATGTCATAATTTTGCATTGCATACTGCATTGCATGGATTGTGATGTCATAATGTTGCATTAAATGATGCTTTGCATGGATTGTGATGTCATAATTTTGCATTGCATGGATTGTGATGTCATAATGTTGCATTAAATGATGCTTTGCATGGATTGTGATGTCATAATTTTGCATTGCATACTGCATTGCATGGATTGTGATGTCATAATTTTGCATTGCATACTGCATTGCATGGATTGTGATGTCATAATTTTGCATTGCATACTGCATTGCATGGATTGTGATGTCATAATGTTGCATTAAATGATGCTTTGCATGGATTGTGATGTCATAATTTTGCATTGCATACTGCATTGCATGGATTGTGATGTCATAATTTTGCATTGCATACTGCATTGCATGGATTGTGATGTCATAATTTTGCATTGCATACTGCATTGCATGGATTGTGATGTCATAATTTTGCATTGCATACTGCATTGCATGGATTGTGATGTCATAATGTTGAATTAAATGATGATTTGCATGGATTGTGATGTCATAATTTTGCATTGCATACTGCATTGCATGGATTGTGATGTCATAATGTTGCATTAAATGATGCTTTGCATGGATTGTGATGTCATAATTTTGCATTGCATACTGCATTGCATGGATTGTGATGTCATAATGTTGCATTAAATGATGCTTTGCATGGATTGTGATGCCATAATTTTGCATTGCATACTGCATTGCATGGATTGTGATGTCATAATTTTGCATTGCATACTGCATTGCATGGATTGTGATGTCATAATTTTGCATTGCATACTGCATTGCATGGATTGTGATGTCATAATGTTGAATTAAATGATGATTTGCATGGATTGTGATGTCATAATTTTGCATTGCATACTGCATTGCATGGATTGTGATGTCATAATGTTGCATTAAATGATGCTTTGCATGGATTGTGATGTCATAATTTTGCATTGCATACTGCATTGCATGGATTGTGATGTCATAATGTTGCATTAAATGATGCTTTGCATGGATTGTGATGTCATAATTTTGCATTGCATACTGCATTGCATGGATTGTGATGTCATAATTTTGCATTGCATACTGCATTGCATGGATTGTGATGTCATAACGTTGCATTAAATGATGCTTTGCATGGATTGTGATGTCATAATTTTGCATTGCATACTGCATTGCATGGATTGTGATGTCATAATGTTGCATTAAATGATGCTTTGCATGGATTGTGATGTCATAATTTTGCATTGCATACTGCATTGCATGGATTGTGATGTCATAATGTTGCATTAAATGATGCTTTGCATGGATTGTGATGTCATAATTTTGCATTGCATACTGCATTGCATGGATTGTGATGTCATAATGTTGCATTAAATGATGCTTTGCATGGATTGTGATGTCATAATTTTGCATTGCATGGATTGTGATGTCATAATGTTGCATTAAATGATGCTTTGCATGGATTGTGATGTCATAATTTTGCATTGCATACTGCATTGCATGGATTGTGATGTCATAATTTTGCATTGCATACTGCATTGCATGGATTGTGATGTCATAATTTTGCATTGCATACTGCATTGCATGGATTGTGATGTCATAATGTTGCATTAAATGATGCTTTGCATGGATTGTGATGTCATAATTTTGCATTGCATACTGCATTGCATGGATTGTGATGTCATAATTTTGCATTGCATACTGCATTGCATGGATTGTGATGTCATAATTTTGCATTGCATACTGCATTGCATGGATTGTGATGTCATAATTTTGCATTGCATACTGCATTGCATGGATTGTGATGTCATAATGTTGAATTAAATGATGATTTGCATGGATTGTGATGTCATAATTTTGCATTGCATACTGCATTGCATGGATTGTGATGTCATAATGTTGCATTAAATGATGCTTTGCATGGATTGTGATGTCATAATTTTGCATTGCATACTGCATTGCATGGATTGTGATGTCATAATGTTGCATTAAATGATGCTTTGCATGGATTGTGATGTCATAATTTTGCATTGCATACTGCATTGCATGGATTGTGATGTCATAATTTTGCATTGCATACTGCATTGCATGGATTGTGATGTCATAATGTTGCATTAAATGATGCTTTGCATGGATTGTGATGTCATAATTTTGTATTGCATACTGCATTGCATGGATTGTGATGTCATAATTTTGCATTGCATACTGCATTGCATGGATTGTGATGTCATAATTTTGCATTGCATACTGCATTGCATGGATTGTGATGTCATAATTTTGCATTGCATACTGCATTGCATGGATTGTGATGTCATAATGTTGCATTAAATGATGATTTGCATGGATTGTGATGTCATAATGTTGCATTAAATGATGCTTTGCATGGATTGTGATGTCATAATTTTGCATTGCATACTGCATTGCATGGATTGTGATGTCATAATGTTGCATTAAATGATGCTTTGCATGGATTGTGATGTCATAATTTTGCATTGCATACTGCATTGCATGGATTGTGATGTCATAATTTTGCATTGCATACTGCATTGCATGGATTGTGATGTCATAATTTTGCATTGCATTCTGCATTGCATGGATTGTGATGTCATAATTTTGCATTGCATACTGCATTGCATGGATTGTGATGTCATAACGTTGCATTAAATGATGCTTTGCATGTATTGTGATGTCATAATTTTGCATTGCATACTGCATTGCATGGATTGTGATGTCATAATGTTGCATTAAATGATGCTTTGCATGGATTGTGATGTCATAATTTTGCATTGCATACTGCATTGCATGGATTGTGATGTCATAATGTTGCATTAAATGATGCTTTGCATGGATTGTGATGTCATAATTTTGCATTGCATGGATTGTGATGTCATAATGTTGCATTAAATGATGCTTTGCATGGATTGTGATGTCATAATTTTGCATTGCATACTGCATTGCATGGATTGTGATGTCATAATTTTGCATTGCATACTGCATTGCATGGATTGTGATGTCATAATTTTGCATTGCATACTGCATTGCATGGATTGTGATGTCATAATTTTGCATTGCATACTGCATTGCATGGATTGTGATGTCATAATTTTGCATTGCATACTGCATTGCATGGATTGTGATGTCATAATGTTGCATTAAATGATGATTTGCATGGATTGTGATGTCATAATGTTGCATTAAATGATGCTTTGCATGGATTGTGATGTCATAATTTTGCATTGCATACTGCATTGCATGGATTGTGATGTCATAATGTTGCATTAAATGATGCTTTGCATGGATTGTGATGTCATAATTTTGCATTGCATACTGCATTGCATGGATTGTGATGTAATAATTTTGCATTGCATACTGCATTGCATGGATTGTGATGTCATAATTTTGCATTGCATTCTGCATTGCATGGATTGTGATGTCATAATTTTGCATTGCATACTGCATTGCATGGATTGTGATGTCATAATTTTGCATTGCATACTGCATTGCATGGATTGTGATGTCATAATGTTGAATTAAATGATGATTTGCATGGATTGTGATGTCATAATTTTGCATTGCATACTGCATTGCATGGATTGTGATGTCATAATGTTGCATTAAATGATGCTTTGCATGGATTGTGATGTCATAATTTTGCATTGCATACTGCATTGCATGGATTGTGATGTAATACTGTTGCATTAAATGATGCTTTGCATGGATTGTGATGTCATAATTTTGCATTGCATACTGCATTGCATGGATTGTGATGTCATAATTTTGCATTGCATACTGCATTGCATGGATTGTGATGTCATAATGTTGCATTAAATTATGCTTTGCATGGATTGTGATGTCATAATTTTGCATTGCATACTGCATTGCATGGATTGTGATGTCATAATTTTGCATTGCATACTGCATTGCATGGATTGTGATGTCATAATTTTGCATTGCATACTGCATTGCATGGATTGTGATGTCATAATTTTGCATTGCATACTGCATTGCATGGATTGTGATGTCATAATGTTGAATTAAATGATGATTTGCATGGATTGTGATGTCATAATTTTGCATTGCATACTGCATTGCATGGATTGTGATGTCATAATGTTGCATTAAATGATGCTTTGCATGGATTGTGATGTCATAATTTTGCATTGCATACTGCATTGCATGGATTGTGATGTCATAATGTTGCATTAAATGATGCTTTGCATGGATTGTGATGTCATAATTTTGCATTGCATACTGCATTGCATGGATTGTGATGTAATACTGTTGCATTAAATGATGCTTTGCATGGATTGTGATGTCATAATTTTGCATTGCATACTGAATTGCATGGATTGTGATGTCATAATTTTGCATTGCATACTGCATTGCATGGATTGTGATGTCATAATGTTGAATTAAATGATGATTTGCATGGATTGTGATGTCATAATTTTGCATTGCATACTGCATTGCATGGATTGTGATGTCATAATGTTGAATTAAATGATGATTTGCATGGATTGTGATGTCATAATTTTGCATTGCATACTGCATTGCATGGATTGTGATGTCATAATTTTGCATTGCATACTGCATTGCATGGATTGTGATGTCATAACATTGCATTAAATGATGCTTTGCATGGATTGTGATGTCATAATTTTGCATTGCATACTGCATTGCATGGATTGTGATGTCATAATGTTGCATTAAATGATGCTTTGCATGGATTGTTATGTCATAATTTTGTATTGCATACTGCATTGCATGGATTGTGATGTCATAATTTTGCATTGCATACTGCATTGCATGGATTGTGATGTCATAATTTTGCATTGCATACTGCATTGCATGGATTGTGATGTCATAATTTTGCATTGCATACTGCATTGCATGGATTGTGATGTCATAATGTTGCATTAAATGATGATTTGCATGGATTGTGATGTCATAATGTTGCATTAAATGATGCTTTGCATGGATTGTGATGTCATAATTTTGCATTGCATACTGCATTGCATGGATTGTGATGTCATAATGTTGCATTAAATGATGCTTTGCATGGATTGTGATGTCATAATTTTGCATTGCATACTGCATTGCATGGATTGTGATGTAATAATTTTGCATTGCATACTGCATTGCATGGATTGTGATGTCATAATTTTGCATTGCATTCTGCATTGCATGGATTGTGATGTCATAATTTTGCATTGCATACTGCATTGCATGGATTGTGATGTCATAACGTTGCATTAAATGATGCTTTGCATGTATTGTGATGTCATAATTTTGCATTGCATACTGCATTGCATGGATTGTGATGTCATAATGTTGCATTAAATGATGCTTTGCATGGATTGTGATGTCATAATTTTGCATTGCATACTGCATTGCATGGATTGTGATGTCATAATGTTGCATTAAATGATGCTTTGCATGGATTGTGATGTCATAATTTTGCATTGCATGGATTGTGATGTCATAATGTTGCATTAAATGATGCTTTGCATGGATTGTGATGTCATAATTTTGCATTGCATACTGCATTGCATGGATTGTGATGTCATAATTTTGCATTGCATACTGCATTGCATGGATTGTGATGTCATAATTTTGCATTGCATACTGCATTGCATGGATTGTGATGTCATAATGTTGCATTAAATGATGCTTTGCATGGATTGTGATGTCATAATTTTGCATTGCATACTGCATTGCATGGATTGTGATGTCATAATTTTGCATTGCATACTGCATTGCATGGATTGTGATGTCATAATTTTGCATTGCATACTGCATTGCATGGATTGTGATGTCATAATTTTGCATTGCATACTGCATTGCATGGATTGTGATGTCATAATGTTGAATTAAATGATGATTTGCATGGATTGTGATGTCATAATTTTGCATTGCATACTGCATTGCATGGATTGTGATGTCATAATGTTGCATTAAATGATGCTTTGCATGGATTGTGATGTCATAATTTTGCATTGCATACTGCATTGCATGGATTGTGATGTCATAATGTTGCATTAAATGATGCTTTGCATGGATTGTGATGCCATAATTTTGCATTGCATACTGCATTGCATGGATTGTGATGTCATAATTTTGCATTGCATACTGCATTGCATGGATTGTGATGTCATAATTTTGCATTGCATACTGCATTGCATGGATTGTGATGTCATAATGTTGAATTAAATGATGATTTGCATGGATTGTGATGTCATAATTTTGCATTGCATACTGCATTGCATGGATTGTGATGTCATAATGTTGCATTAAATGATGCTTTGCATGGATTGTGATGTCATAATTTTGCATTGCATACTGCATTGCATGGATTGTGATGTCATAATGTTGCATTAAATGATGCTTTGCATGGATTGTGATGTCATAATTTTGCATTGCATACTGCATTGCATGGATTGTGATGTCATAATTTTGCATTGCATACTGCATTGCATGGATTGTGATGTCATAACGTTGCATTAAATGATGCTTTGCATGGATTGTGATGTCATAATTTTGCATTGCATACTGCATTGCATGGATTGTGATGTCATAATGTTGCATTAAATGATGCTTTGCATGGATTGTGATGTCATAATTTTGCATTGCATACTGCATTGCATGGATTGTGATGTCATAATGTTGCATTAAATGATGCTTTGCATGGATTGTGATGTCATAATTTTGCATTGCATACTGCATTGCATGGATTGTGATGTCATAATGTTGCATTAAATGATGCTTTGCATGGATTGTGATGTCATAATTTTGCATTGCATGGATTGTGATGTCATAATGTTGCATTAAATGATGCTTTGCATGGATTGTGATGTCATAATTTTGCATTGCATACTGCATTGCATGGATTGTGATGTCATAATTTTGCATTGCATACTGCATTGCATGGATTGTGATGTCATAATTTTGCATTGCATACTGCATTGCATGGATTGTGATGTCATAATGTTGCATTAAATGATGCTTTGCATGGATTGTGATGTCATAATTTTGCATTGCATACTGCATTGCATGGATTGTGATGTCATAATTTTGCATTGCATACTGCATTGCATGGATTGTGATGTCATAATTTTGCATTGCATACTGCATTGCATGGATTGTGATGTCATAATTTTGCATTGCATACTGCATTGCATGGATTGTGATGTCATAATGTTGAATTAAATGATGATTTGCATGGATTGTGATGTCATAATTTTGCATTGCATACTGCATTGCATGGATTGTGATGTCATAATGTTGCATTAAATGATGCTTTGCATGGATTGTGATGTCATAATTTTGCATTGCATACTGCATTGCATGGATTGTGATGTCATAATGTTGCATTAAATGATGCTTTGCATGGATTGTGATGTCATAATTTTGCATTGCATACTGCATTGCATGGATTGTGATGTCATAATTTTGCATTGCATACTGCATTGCATGGATTGTGATGTCATAATGTTGCATTAAATGATGCTTTGCATGGATTGTGATGTCATAATTTTGTATTGCATACTGCATTGCATGGATTGTGATGTCATAATTTTGCATTGCATACTGCATTGCATGGATTGTGATGTCATAATTTTGCATTGCATACTGCATTGCATGGATTGTGATGTCATAATTTTGCATTGCATACTGCATTGCATGGATTGTGATGTCATAATGTTGCATTAAATGATGATTTGCATGGATTGTGATGTCATAATGTTGCATTAAATGATGCTTTGCATGGATTGTGATGTCATAATTTTGCATTGCATACTGCATTGCATGGATTGTGATGTCATAATGTTGCATTAAATGATGCTTTGCATGGATTGTGATGTCATAATTTTGCATTGCATACTGCATTGCATGGATTGTGATGTCATAATTTTGCATTGCATACTGCATTGCATGGATTGTGATGTCATAATTTTGCATTGCATTCTGCATTGCATGGATTGTGATGTCATAATTTTGCATTGCATACTGCATTGCATGGATTGTGATGTCATAACGTTGCATTAAATGATGCTTTGCATGTATTGTGATGTCATAATTTTGCATTGCATACTGCATTGCATGGATTGTGATGTCATAATGTTGCATTAAATGATGCTTTGCATGGATTGTGATGTCATAATTTTGCATTGCATACTGCATTGCATGGATTGTGATGTCATAATGTTGCATTAAATGATGCTTTGCATGGATTGTGATGTCATAATTTTGCATTGCATGGATTGTGATGTCATAATGTTGCATTAAATGATGCTTTGCATGGATTGTGATGTCATAATTTTGCATTGCATACTGCATTGCATGGATTGTGATGTCATAATTTTGCATTGCATACTGCATTGCATGGATTGTGATGTCATAATTTTGCATTGCATACTGCATTGCATGGATTGTGATGTCATAATTTTGCATTGCATACTGCATTGCATGGATTGTGATGTCATAATTTTGCATTGCATACTGCATTGCATGGATTGTGATGTCATAATGTTGCATTAAATGATGATTTGCATGGATTGTGATGTCATAATGTTGCATTAAATGATGCTTTGCATGGATTGTGATGTCATAATTTTGCATTGCATACTGCATTGCATGGATTGTGATGTCATAATGTTGCATTAAATGATGCTTTGCATGGATTGTGATGTCATAATTTTGCATTGCATACTGCATTGCATGGATTGTGATGTAATAATTTTGCATTGCATACTGCATTGCATGGATTGTGATGTCATAATTTTGCATTGCATTCTGCATTGCATGGATTGTGATGTCATAATTTTGCATTGCATACTGCATTGCATGGATTGTGATGTCATAATTTTGCATTGCATACTGCATTGCATGGATTGTGATGTCATAATGTTGAATTAAATGATGATTTGCATGGATTGTGATGTCATAATTTTGCATTGCATACTGCATTGCATGGATTGTGATGTCATAATGTTGCATTAAATGATGCTTTGCATGGATTGTGATGTCATAATTTTGCATTGCATACTGCATTGCATGGATTGTGATGTAATACTGTTGCATTAAATGATGCTTTGCATGGATTGTGATGTCATAATTTTGCATTGCATACTGCATTGCATGGATTGTGATGTCATAATTTTGCATTGCATACTGCATTGCATGGATTGTGATGTCATAATGTTGCATTAAATTATGCTTTGCATGGATTGTGATGTCATAATTTTGCATTGCATACTGCATTGCATGGATTGTGATGTCATAATTTTGCATTGCATACTGCATTGCATGGATTGTGATGTCATAATTTTGCATTGCATACTGCATTGCATGGATTGTGATGTCATAATTTTGCATTGCATACTGCATTGCATGGATTGTGATGTCATAATGTTGAATTAAATGATGATTTGCATGGATTGTGATGTCATAATTTTGCATTGCATACTGCATTGCATGGATTGTGATGTCATAATGTTGCATTAAATGATGCTTTGCATGGATTGTGATGTCATAATTTTGCATTGCATACTGCATTGCATGGATTGTGATGTCATAATGTTGCATTAAATGATGCTTTGCATGGATTGTGATGTCATAATTTTGCATTGCATACTGCATTGCATGGATTGTGATGTAATACTGTTGCATTAAATGATGCTTTGCATGGATTGTGATGTCATAATTTTGCATTGCATACTGAATTGCATGGATTGTGATGTCATAATTTTGCATTGCATACTGCATTGCATGGATTGTGATGTCATAATGTTGAATTAAATGATGATTTGCATGGATTGTGATGTCATAATTTTGCATTGCATACTGCATTGCATGGATTGTGATGTCATAATGTTGAATTAAATGATGATTTGCATGGATTGTGATGTCATAATTTTGCATTGCATACTGCATTGCATGGATTGTGATGTCATAATTTTGCATTGCATACTGCATTGCATGGATTGTGATGTCATAACATTGCATTAAATGATGCTTTGCATGGATTGTGATGTCATAATTTTGCATTGCATACTGCATTGCATGGATTGTGATGTCATAATGTTGCATTAAATGATGCTTTGCATGGATTGTTATGTCATAATTTTGTATTGCATACTGCATTGCATGGATTGTGATGTCATAATTTTGCATTGCATACTGCATTGCATGGATTGTGATGTCATAATTTTGCATTGCATACTGCATTGCATGGATTGTGATGTCATAATTTTGCATTGCATACTGCATTGCATGGATTGTGATGTCATAATGTTGCATTAAATGATGATTTGCATGGATTGTGATGTCATAATGTTGCATTAAATGATGCTTTGCATGGATTGTGATGTCATAATTTTGCATTGCATACTGCATTGCATGGATTGTGATGTCATAATGTTGCATTAAATGATGCTTTGCATGGATTGTGATGTCATAATTTTGCATTGCATACTGCATTGCATGGATTGTGATGTAATAATTTTGCATTGCATACTGCATTGCATGGATTGTGATGTCATAATTTTGCATTGCATTCTGCATTGCATGGATTGTGATGTCATAATTTTGCATTGCATACTGCATTGCATGGATTGTGATGTCATAACGTTGCATTAAATGATGCTTTGCATGTATTGTGATGTCATAATTTTGCATTGCATACTGCATTGCATGGATTGTGATGTCATAATGTTGCATTAAATGATGCTTTGCATGGATTGTGATGTCATAATTTTGCATTGCATACTGCATTGCATGGATTGTGATGTCATAATGTTGCATTAAATGATGCTTTGCATGGATTGTGATGTCATAATTTTGCATTGCATGGATTGTGATGTCATAATGTTGCATTAAATGATGCTTTGCATGGATTGTGATGTCATAATTTTGCATTGCATACTGCATTGCATGGATTGTGATGTCATAATTTTGCATTGCATACTGCATTGCATGGATTGTGATGTCATAATTTTGCATTGCATACTGCATTGCATGGATTGTGATGTCATAATGTTGCATTAAATGATGCTTTGCATGGATTGTGATGTCATAATTTTGCATTGCATACTGCATTGCATGGATTGTGATGTCATAATTTTGCATTGCATACTGCATTGCATGGATTGTGATGTCATAATTTTGCATTGCATACTGCATTGCATGGATTGTGATGTCATAATTTTGCATTGCATACTGCATTGCATGGATTGTGATGTCATAATGTTGAATTAAATGATGATTTGCATGGATTGTGATGTCATAATTTTGCATTGCATACTGCATTGCATGGATTGTGATGTCATAATGTTGCATTAAATGATGCTTTGCATGGATTGTGATGTCATAATTTTGCATTGCATACTGCATTGCATGGATTGTGATGTCATAATGTTGCATTAAATGATGCTTTGCATGGATTGTGATGCCATAATTTTGCATTGCATACTGCATTGCATGGATTGTGATGTCATAATTTTGCATTGCATACTGCATTGCATGGATTGTGATGTCATAATTTTGCATTGCATACTGCATTGCATGGATTGTGATGTCATAATGTTGAATTAAATGATGATTTGCATGGATTGTGATGTCATAATTTTGCATTGCATACTGCATTGCATGGATTGTGATGTCATAATGTTGCATTAAATGATGCTTTGCATGGATTGTGATGTCATAATTTTGCATTGCATACTGCATTGCATGGATTGTGATGTCATAATGTTGCATTAAATGATGCTTTGCATGGATTGTGATGTCATAATTTTGCATTGCATACTGCATTGCATGGATTGTGATGTCATAATTTTGCATTGCATACTGCATTGCATGGATTGTGATGTCATAATTTTGCATTGCATACTGCATTGCATGGATTGTGATGTCATAATGTTGCATTAAATGATGCTTTGCATGGATTGTGATGTCATAATTTTGCATTGCATACTGCATTGCATGGATTGTGATGTCATAATTTTGCATTGCATACTGCATTGCATGGATTGTGATGTCATAATTTTGCATTGCATACTGCATTGCATGGATTGTGATGTCATAATTTTGCATTGCATACTGCATTGCATGGATTGTGATGTCATAATGTTGAATTAAATGATGATTTGCATGGATTGTGATGTCATAATTTTGCATTGCATACTGCATTGCATGGATTGTGATGTCATAATGTTGCATTAAATGATGCTTTGCATGGATTGTGATGTCATAATTTTGCATTGCATACTGCATTGCATGGATTGTGATGTCATAATGTTGCATTAAATGATGCTTTGCATGGATTGTGATGTCATAATTTTGCATTGCATACTGCATTGCATGGATTGTGATGTCATAATTTTGCATTGCATACTGCATTGCATGGATTGTGATGTCATAATGTTGCATTAAATGATGCTTTGCATGGATTGTGATGTCATAATTTTGTATTGCATACTGCATTGCATGGATTGTGATGTCATAATTTTGCATTGCATACTGCATTGCATGGATTGTGATGTCATAATTTTGCATTGCATACTGCATTGCATGGATTGTGATGTCATAATTTTGCATTGCATACTGCATTGCATGGATTGTGATGTCATAATGTTGCATTAAATGATGATTTGCATGGATTGTGATGTCATAATGTTGCATTAAATGATGCTTTGCATGGATTGTGATGTCATAATTTTGCATTGCATACTGCATTGCATGGATTGTGATGTCATAATGTTGCATTAAATGATGCTTTGCATGGATTGTGATGTCATAATTTTGCATTGCATACTGCATTGCATGGATTGTGATGTCATAATTTTGCATTGCATACTGCATTGCATGGATTGTGATGTCATAATTTTGCATTGCATTCTGCATTGCATGGATTGTGATGTCATAATTTTGCATTGCATACTGCATTGCATGGATTGTGATGTCATAACGTTGCATTAAATGATGCTTTGCATGTATTGTGATGTCATAATTTTGCATTGCATACTGCATTGCATGGATTGTGATGTCATAATGTTGCATTAAATGATGCTTTGCATGGATTGTGATGTCATAATTTTGCATTGCATACTGCATTGCATGGATTGTGATGTCATAATGTTGCATTAAATGATGCTTTGCATGGATTGTGATGTCATAATTTTGCATTGCATGGATTGTGATGTCATAATGTTGCATTAAATGATGCTTTGCATGGATTGTGATGTCATAATTTTGCATTGCATACTGCATTGCATGGATTGTGATGTCATAATTTTGCATTGCATACTGCATTGCATGGATTGTGATGTCATAATTTTGCATTGCATACTGCATTGCATGGATTGTGATGTCATAATTTTGCATTGCATACTGCATTGCATGGATTGTGATGTCATAATTTTGCATTGCATACTGCATTGCATGGATTGTGATGTCATAATGTTGCATTAAATGATGATTTGCATGGATTGTGATGTCATAATGTTGCATTAAATGATGCTTTGCATGGATTGTGATGTCATAATTTTGCATTGCATACTGCATTGCATGGATTGTGATGTCATAATGTTGCATTAAATGATGCTTTGCATGGATTGTGATGTCATAATTTTGCATTGCATACTGCATTGCATGGATTGTGATGTAATAATTTTGCATTGCATACTGCATTGCATGGATTGTGATGTCATAATTTTGCATTGCATTCTGCATTGCATGGATTGTGATGTCATAATTTTGCATTGCATACTGCATTGCATGGATTGTGATGTCATAATTTTGCATTGCATACTGCATTGCATGGATTGTGATGTCATAATGTTGAATTAAATGATGATTTGCATGGATTGTGATGTCATAATTTTGCATTGCATACTGCATTGCATGGATTGTGATGTCATAATGTTGCATTAAATGATGCTTTGCATGGATTGTGATGTCATAATTTTGCATTGCATACTGCATTGCATGGATTGTGATGTAATACTGTTGCATTAAATGATGCTTTGCATGGATTGTGATGTCATAATTTTGCATTGCATACTGCATTGCATGGATTGTGATGTCATAATTTTGCATTGCATACTGCATTGCATGGATTGTGATGTCATAATGTTGCATTAAATTATGCTTTGCATGGATTGTGATGTCATAATTTTGCATTGCATACTGCATTGCATGGATTGTGATGTCATAATTTTGCATTGCATACTGCATTGCATGGATTGTGATGTCATAATTTTGCATTGCATACTGCATTGCATGGATTGTGATGTCATAATTTTGCATTGCATACTGCATTGCATGGATTGTGATGTCATAATGTTGAATTAAATGATGATTTGCATGGATTGTGATGTCATAATTTTGCATTGCATACTGCATTGCATGGATTGTGATGTCATAATGTTGCATTAAATGATGCTTTGCATGGATTGTGATGTCATAATTTTGCATTGCATACTGCATTGCATGGATTGTGATGTCATAATGTTGCATTAAATGATGCTTTGCATGGATTGTGATGTCATAATTTTGCATTGCATACTGCATTGCATGGATTGTGATGTAATACTGTTGCATTAAATGATGCTTTGCATGGATTGTGATGTCATAATTTTGCATTGCATACTGAATTGCATGGATTGTGATGTCATAATTTTGCATTGCATACTGCATTGCATGGATTGTGATGTCATAATGTTGAATTAAATGATGATTTGCATGGATTGTGATGTCATAATTTTGCATTGCATACTGCATTGCATGGATTGTGATGTCATAATGTTGAATTAAATGATGATTTGCATGGATTGTGATGTCATAATTTTGCATTGCATACTGCATTGCATGGATTGTGATGTCATAATTTTGCATTGCATACTGCATTGCATGGATTGTGATGTCATAACATTGCATTAAATGATGCTTTGCATGGATTGTGATGTCATAATTTTGCATTGCATACTGCATTGCATGGATTGTGATGTCATAATGTTGCATTAAATGATGCTTTGCATGGATTGTGATGTCATAATTTTGTATTGCATACTGCATTGCATGGATTGTGATGTCATAATTTTGCATTGCATACTGCATTGCATGGATTGTGATGTCATAATTTTGCATTGCATACTGCATTGCATGGATTGTGATGTCATAATTTTGCATTGCATACTGCATTGCATGGATTGTGATGTCATAATGTTGCATTAAATGATGATTTGCATGGATTGTGATGTCATAATGTTGCATTAAATGATGCTTTGCATGGATTGTGATGTCATAATTTTGCATTGCATACTGCATTGCATGGATTGTGATGTCATAATGTTGCATTAAATGATGCTTTGCATGGATTGTGATGTCATAATTTTGCATTGCATACTGCATTGCATGGATTGTGATGTAATAATTTTGCATTGCATACTGCATTGCATGGATTGTGATGTCATAATTTTGCATTGCATTCTGCATTGCATGGATTGTGATGTCATAATTTTGCATTGCATACTGCATTGCATGGATTGTGATGTCATAACGTTGCATTAAATGATGCTTTGCATGTATTGTGATGTCATAATTTTGCATTGCATACTGCATTGCATGGATTGTGATGTCATAATGTTGCATTAAATGATGCTTTGCATGGATTGTGATGTCATAATTTTGCATTGCATACTGCATTGCATGGATTGTGATGTCATAATGTTGCATTAAATGATGCTTTGCATGGATTGTGATGTCATAATTTTGCATTGCATGGATTGTGATGTCATAATGTTGCATTAAATGATGCTTTGCATGGATTGTGATGTCATAATTTTGCATTGCATACTGCATTGCATGGATTGTGATGTCATAATTTTGCATTGCATACTGCATTGCATGGATTGTGATGTCATAATTTTGCATTGCATACTGCATTGCATGGATTGTGATGTCATAATGTTGCATTAAATGATGCTTTGCATGGATTGTGATGTCATAATTTTGCATTGCATACTGCATTGCATGGATTGTGATGTCATAATTTTGCATTGCATACTGCATTGCATGGATTGTGATGTCATAATTTTGCATTGCATACTGCATTGCATGGATTGTGATGTCATAATTTTGCATTGCATACTGCATTGCATGGATTGTGATGTCATAATGTTGAATTAAATGATGATTTGCATGGATTGTGATGTCATAATTTTGCATTGCATACTGCATTGCATGGATTGTGATGTCATAATGTTGCATTAAATGATGCTTTGCATGGATTGTGATGTCATAATTTTGCATTGCATACTGCATTGCATGGATTGTGATGTAATACTGTTGCATTAAATGATGCTTTGCATGGATTGTGATGTCATAATTTTGCATTGCATACTGCATTGCATGGATTGTGATGTCATAATTTTGCATTGCATACTGCATTGCATGGATTGTGATGTCATAATGTTGAATTAAATGATGATTTGCATGGATTGTGATGTCATAATTTTGCATTGCATACTGCATTGCATGGATTGTGATGTCATAATGTTGCATTAAATGATGCTTTGCATGGATTGTGATGTCATAATTTTGCATTGCATACTGCATTGCATGGATTGTGATGTCATAATTTTGCATTGCATACTGCATTGCATGGATTGTGATGTCATAATTTTGCATTGCATACTGCATTGCATGGATTGTGATGTCATAATTTGCATTGCATACTGCATTGCATGGATTGTGATGTCATAATGTTGCATTAAATGATGATTTGCATGGATTGTGATGTCATAATGTTGCATTAAATGATGCTTTGCATGGATTGTGATGTCATAATTTTGTATTGCATACTGCATTGCATGGATTGTGATGTCATAATGTTGCATTAAATGATGCTTTGCATGGATTGTGATGTCATAATTTTGCATTGCATACTGCATTGCATGGATTGTGATGTAATAATTTTGCATTGCATACTGCATTGCATGGATTGTGATGTCATAATTTTGCATTGCATTCTGCATTGCATGGATTGTGATGTCATAATTTTGTATTGCATACTGCATTGCATGGATTGTGATGTCATAACGTTGCATTAAATGATGCTTTGCATGTATTGTGATGTCATAATTTTGCATTGCATACTGCATTGCATGGATTGTGTTGTCATAATGTTGCATTAAATGATGCTTTGCATGGATTGTGATGTCATAATTTTGCATTGCATACTGCATTGCATGGATTGTGATGTCATAATGTTGCATTAAATGATGCTTTGCATGGATTGTGATGTCATAATTTTGCATTGCATGGATTGTGATGTCATAATGTTGCATTAAATGATGCTTTGCATGGATTGTGATGTCATAATTTTGCATTGCATACTGCATTGCATGGATTGTGATGTCATAATTTTGCATTGCATACTGCATTGCATGGATTGTGATGTCATAATTTTGCATTGCATACTGCATTGCATGGATTGTGATGTCATAATGTTGCATTAAATGATGCTTTGCATGGATTGTGATGTCATAATTTTGCATTGCATACTGCATTGCATGGATTGTGATGTCATAATTTTGCATTGCATACTGCATTGCATGGATTGTGATGTCATAATTTTGCATTGCATACTGCATTGCATGGATTGTGATGTCATAATTTTGCATTGCATACTGCATTGCATGGATTGTGATGTCATAATGTTGAATTAAATGATGATTTGCATGGATTGTGATGTCATAATTTTGCATTGCATACTGCATTGCATGGATTGTGATGTCATAATGTTGCATTAAATGATGCTTTGCATGGATTGTGATGTCATAATTTTGCATTGCATACTGCATTGCATGGATTGTGATGTCATAATGTTGCATTAAATGATGCTTTGCATGGATTGTGATGTCATAATTTTGCATTGCATACTGCATTGCATGGATTGTGATGTAATACTGTTGCATTAAATGATGCTTTGCATGGATTGTGATGTCATAATTTTGCATTGCATACTGCATTGCATGGATTGTGATGTCATAATTTTGCATTGCATACTGCATTGCATGGATTGTGATGTCATAATGTTGCATTAAATGATGCTTTGCATGGATTGTGATGTCATAATTTTGCATTGCATACTGCATTGCATGGATTGTGATTTCATAATTTTGCATTGCATACTGCATTGCATGGATTGTGATGTCATAATTTTGCATTGCATACTGCATTGCATGGATTGTGATGTCATAATGTTGAATTAAATGATGATTTGCATGGATTGTGATGTCATAATTTTGCATTGCATACTGCATTGCATGGATTGTGATGTCATAATGTTGCATTAAATGATGCTTTGCATGGATTGTGATGTCATAATTTTGCATTGCATACTGCATTGCATGGATTGTGATGTCATAATGTTGCATTAAATGATGCTTTGCATGGATTGTGATGTCATAATTTTGCATTGCATACTGCATTGCATGGATTGTGATGTAATACTGTTGCATTAAATGATGCTTTGCATGGATTGTGATGTCATAATTTTGCATTGCATACTGCATTGCATGGATTGTGATGTCATAATTTTGCATTGCATACTGCATTGCATGGATTGTGATGTCATAATGTGGAATTAAATGATGATTTGCATGGATTGTGATGTCATAATTTTGCATTGCATACTGCATTGCATGGATTGTGATGTCATAATGTTGCATTAAATGATGCTTTGCATGGATTGTGATGTCATAATTTTGCATTGCATACTGCATTGCATGGATTGTGATGTCATAATTTTGCATTGCATACTGCATTGCATGGATTGTGATGTCATAATTTTGCATTGCATACTGCATTGCATGGATTGTGATGTCATAATGTTGCATTAAATGATGCTTTGCATGGATTGTGATGTCATAATTTTGCATTGCATACTGCATTGCATGGATTGTGATGTCATAATTTTGCATTGCATACTGCATTGCATGGATTGTGATGTCATAACGTTGCATTAAATGATGCTTTGCATGGATTGTGATGTCATAATTTTGCATTGCATACTGCATTGCATGGATTGTGATGTCATAATTTTGCATTGCATGCTGCATTGCATGGATTGTGATGTCATAATGTTGCATTAAATGATGCTTTGCATGGATTGTGATGTCATAATGTTGCATTAAATGATGCTTTGCATGGATTGTGATGTCATAATTTTGCATTGCATACTGCATTGCATGGATTGTGATGTCATAATGTTGCATTAAATGATGCTTTGCATGGATTGTGATGTCATAATTTTGCATTGCATACTGCATTGCATGGATTGTGATGTAATACTGTTGCATTAAATGATGCTTTGCATGGATTGTGATGTCATAATTTTGCATTGCATACTGCATTGCATTGATTGCGATGTCAGAATTTTGCATTGCATACTGCATTGCATGGATTGTGATGTCATAATTTTGCATTGCATACTGCATTGCATGGATTGTGATGTCATAATTTTGCATTGCATACTGCATTGCATGGATTGTGATGTCATAATGTTGAATTAAATGATGATTTGCATGGATTGTGATGTCATAATTTTGCATTGCATACTGCATTGCATGGATTGTGATGTCATAATTTTGCATTGCATACTGCATTGCATGGATTGTGATGTCATAACGTTGCATTAAATGATGCTTTGCATGGATTGTGATGTCATAATTTTGCATTGCATACTGCATTGCATGGATTGTGATGTCATAATGTTGCATTAAATGATGCTTTGCATGGATTGTGATGTCATAATTTTGTATTGCATACTGCATTGCATGGATTGTGATGTCATAATTTTGCATTGCATACTGCATTGCATGGATTGTGATGTCATAATTTTGCATTGCATACTGCATTGCATGGATTGTGATGTCATAATTTTGCATTGCATACTGCATTGCATGGATTGTGATGTCATAATGTTGCATTAAATGATGATTTGCATGGATTGTGATGTCATAATGTTGCATTAAATGATGCTTTGCATGGATTGTGATGTCGTAATTTTGCATTGCATACTGCATTGCATGGATTGTGATGTCATAATGTTGCATTAAATGATGCTTTGCATGGATTGTGATGTCATAATTTTGCATTGCATACTGCATTGCATGGATTGTGATGTAATAATTTTGCATTGCATACTGCATTGCATGGATTGTGATGTCATAATTTTGCATTGCATTCTGCATTGCATGGATTGTGATGTCATAATTTTGCATTGCATACTGCATTGCATGGATTGTGATGTCATAACGTTGCATTAAATGATGCTTTGCATGTATTGTGATGTCATAATTTTGCATTGCATACTGCATTGCATGGATTGTGATGTCATAATGTTGCATTAAATGATGCTTTGCATGGATTGTGATGTCATAATTTTGCATTGCATACTGCATTGCATGGATTGTGATGTCATAATGTTGCATTAAATGATGCTTTGCTTGAGTTGTGATGTCATAATTTTGCATTGCATGGATTGTGATGTCATAATGTTGCATTAAATGATGCTTTGCATGGATTGTGATGTCATAATTTTGCATTGCATACTGCATTGCATGGATTGTGATGTCAGAATTTTGCATTGCATAATGCATTGCATGGATTGTGATGTCATAATTTTGCATTGCATACTGCATTGCATGGATTGTGATGTCATAATGTTGCATTAAATGATGCTTTGCATGGATTGTGATGTCATAATTTTGCATTGCATACTGCATTGAATGGATTGTGATGTCATAATTTTGCATTGCATACTGCATTGCATGGATTGTGATGTCATAATTTTGCATTGCATACTGCATTGCATGGATTGTGATGTCATAATTTTGCATTGCATACTGCATTGCATGGATTGTGATGTCATAATGTTGCATTAAATGATGATTTGCATGGATTGTGATGTCATAATGTTGCATTAAATGATGCTTTGCATGGATTGTGATGTCATAATTTTGCATTGCATACTGCATTGCATGGATTGTGATGTCATAATGTTGCATTAAATGATGCTTTGCATGGATTGTGATGTCATAATTTTGCATTGCATACTGCATTGCATGGATTGTGATGTCATAATGTTGCATTAAATGATGCTTTGCATGGATTGTGATGTCATAATTTTGCATTGCATACTGCATTGCATGGATTGTGATGTCATAATGTTGCATTAAATGATGCTTTGCATGGATTGTGATGTCATAATTTTGCATTGCATACTGCATTGCATGGATTGTGATGTCATAATGTTGCATTAAATGATGCTTTGCATGGATTGTGATGTCATAATTTTGCATTGCATGGATTGTGATGTCATAATGTTGCATTAAATGATGCTTTGCATGGATTGTGATGTCATAATTTTGCATTGCATACTGCATTGCATGGATTGTGATGTCATAATTTTGCATTGCATACTGCATTGCATGGATTGTGATGGCATAATTTTGCATTGCATACTGCATTGCATGGATTGTGATGTCATAATGTTGCATTAAATGATGCTTTGCATGGATTGTGATGTCATAATTTTGCATTGCATACTGCATTGCATGGATTGTGATGTCATAATTTTGCATTGCATACTGCATTGCATGGATTGCGATGTCATAATTTTGCATTGCATACTGCATTGCATGGATTGTGATGTCATAATTTTGCATTGCATACTGCATTGCATGGATTGTGATGTCATAATGTTGCATTAAATGATGATTTGCATGGATTGTGATGTCATAATGTTGCATTAAATGATGCTTTGCATGGATTGTGATGTCATAATTTTGCATTGCATACTGCATTGCATGGATTGTGATGTCATAATGTTGCATTAAATGATGCTTTGCATGGATTGTGATGTCATAATTTTGCATTGCATACTGCATTGCATGGATTGTGATGTCATAATGTTGCATTAAATGATGCTTTGCATGGATTGTGATGTCATAATTTTGCATTGCATACTGCATTGCATGGATTGTGATGTCATAATGTTGCATTAAATGATGCTTTGCATGGATTGTGATGTCATAATTTTGCATTGCATACTGCATTGCATGGATTGTGATGTCATAATTTTGCATTGCATACTGCATTGCATGGATTGTGATGTCATAATTTTGCATTGCATACTGCATTGCATGGATTGTGATGTCATAATTTTGCATTGCATACTGCATTGCATGGATTGTGATGTCATAATGTTGCATTAAATGATGCTTTGCATGGATTGTGATGTCATAATTTTGCATTGCATACTGCATTGCATGGATTGTGATGTCATAATGTTGCATTAAATGATGCTTTTAATGGATTGTGATGTCATAATTTTGCATTGCATACTGCATTGCATGGATTGTGATGTCATAATTTTGCATTGCATACTGCATTGCATGGATTGTGATGTCATAATTTTGCATTGCATACTGCATTGCATGGATTGTGATGTCATAATTTTGCATTAAATGATGCTTTGCATGGATTATGATGTCATAATTTTGCATTGCATACTGCATTGCATGGATTGTGATGTCATAATTTTGCATTAAATGATGCTTTGCATGGATTGTGATGTCATAATTTTGCATTAAATGATGCTTTGCATGGATTATGATGTCATAATTTTGCATTGCATACTGCATTGCATGGATTGTGATGTCATAATTTTGCATTGCATGGATTGTGATGTCATACTTTTGCATTAAATGATGCTTTGCATGGATTATGATGTCATAATTTTGCATTGCATACCTCATTGCATGGATTGTGATGTCATAATTTTGCATTGCATACTGCATTGCATGGATTGTGATGTCATAATGTTGCATTAAATGATGCTTTGCATGGATTGTGATGTCATAATTTTGCATTGCATACTGCATTGCATGGATTGTGATGTCATAATTTTGCATTAAATGATGCTTTGCATGGATTATGATGTCATAATTTTGCATTGCATACTGCATTGCAATGATTGTGATGTCATAATTTTGCATTGCATACTGCATTGCATGGATTGTGATGTCATAATGTTGCATTAAATGATGCTTTGCATGGATTGTGATGTCATAATTTTGCATTGCATACTGCATTGCATGGATTGTGATGTCATAGTGTTGCATTAAATGATGCTTTGCATGGATTGTGATGTCATAATTTTGCATTGCATACTGCATTGCATGGATTGTGATGTCATAATTTTGCATTGCGTACTGCATTGCATGGATTGTGATGTCATAATTTTGCATTGCATACTGCATTGGATGGATTGTGATGTCATAATGTTGCATTAAATGATGATTTGCATGGATTGTGATGTCATAATTTTGCATTGCATACTGCATTGCATGGATTGTGATGTCATAATGTTGCATTAAATGATGCTTTGCATGGATTGTGATGTCATAATTTTGCATTGCATACTGCATTGCATGGATTGTGATGTCATAATGTTGCATTAAATGATGCTTTGCATGGATTGTGATGTCATAATTTTGCATTGCATACTGCATTGCATGGATTATGATGTCATAATTTTGCATTGCATACTGCATTGCATGGATTGTGATGTCATAATTTTGCATTAAATGATGCTTTGCATGGATTATGATGTCATAATTTTGCATTGCATACTGCATTGCAATGATTGTGATGTCATAATTTTGCATTGCATACTGCATTGCATGGACTGTGATGTCATAATGTTGCATTAAATGATGCTTTGCATGGATTGTGATGTCATAATTTTGCATTGCATACTGCATTGCATGGATTGTGATGTCATAATTTTGAATTGCATACTGCATTGCATGGATTGTGATGTCATAATGTTGCATTAAATGATGCTTTGCATGGATTGTGATGTCATAATTTTGCATTGCATACTGCATTGCATGGATTGTGATGTCATAATTTTGCATTGCATACTGCATTGCATGGATTGTGATGTCATAATTTTGCATTGCATACTGCATTGCATGGATTGTGATGTCATAATGTTGCATTAAATGATGATTTGCATGGATTGTGATGTCATAATTTTGCATTGCATACTGCATTGCATGGATTGTGATGTCATAATGTTGCATTCAATGATGCTTTGCATGGATTGTGATGTCATAATTTTGCATTGCATACTGCATTGCATGGATTGTGATGTCATAATGTTGCATTAAATGATGCTTTGCATGGATTGTGATGTCATAATTTTGCATTGCATACTGCATTGCATGGATTATGATGTCATAATTTTGCATTGCATACTGCATTGCATGGATTGTGATGTCATAATTTTGCATCGCATACTGCATTGCATGAATTGTGATGTCATAATTTTGCATTGCATACTGCATTGCATGGATTGCGATGTCATAATTTTGCATTAAATGATGCTTTGCATGGATTATGATGTCATAATTTTGCATTGCATACTGCATTGCATGGATTGTGATGTCATAATTTTGCATCGCATACTGCATTGCATGGATTGTGATGTCATAATTTTGCATTGCATACTGCATTGCATGGATTGTGATGTCATAATTTTGCATCGCATACTGCATTGCATGGATTGTGATGTCATAATTTTGCATTGCATACTGCATTGCATGGATTGTGATGTCATAATTTTTCATTAAATGATGCTTTGCATGGATTATGATGTCATAATTTTGCATTGCAACTGCATTGCATGGATTGTGATGTCATAATTTTGCATTGCATACTGCATTGCATGGATTGTGATGTCATAATGTTGCATTAAATGATGCTTTGCATGGATTGTGATGTCATAATTTTGCATTGCATGGATTGTGATGTCATAATGTTGCATTAAATGATGATTTGCATGGATTGTGATGTCATAATTTTGCATTGCATACTGCATTGCATGGATTGTGATGTCATAATTTTGCATTGCATACTGCATTGCATGGATTGTGATGTCATAATTTTGCATTGCATACTGCATTGCATGGATTGTGATGTCATAATGTTGCATTAAATGATGCTTTGCATGGATTGTGATGTCATAATTTTGCATTGCATACTGCATTGCATGGATTGTGATGTCATAATTTTGCATTGCATACTGCATTGCATGGATTGTGATGTCATAATTTTGCATTGCATACTGCATTGCATGGATTGTGATGTCATAATGTTGCATTAAATGATGATTTGCATGGATTGTGATGTCATAATGTTGCATTAAATGATGCTTTGCATGGATTGTGATGTCATAATTTTGCATTGCATACTGCATTGCATGGATTGTGATGTCATAATTTTGCATTGCATACTGCATTGCATGGATTGTGATGTCATAATTTTGCATTGCATACTGCATTGCATGGATTGTGATGTCATAATGTTGCATTAAATGATGATTTGCATGGATTGTGATGTCATAATTTTGCATTGCATACTGCATTGCATGGATTGTGATGTCATAATGTTGCATTCAATGATGCTTTGCATGGATTGTGATGTCATAATTTTGCATTGCATACTGCATTGCATGGATTGTGATGTCATAATGTTGCATTAAATGATGCTTTGCATGGATTGTGATGTCATAATTTTGCATTGCATACTGCATTGCATGGATTATGATGTCATAATTTTGCATTGCATACTGCATTGCATGGATTGTGATGTCATAATTTTGCATCGCATACTGCATTGCATGGATTGTGATGTCATAATTTTGCATTGCATACTGCATTGCATGGATTGTGATGTCTTAATTTTGCATTGCATACTGCATTGCATGGATTGTGATGTCATAATTTTTCATTAAATGATGCTTTGCATGGATTATGATGTCATAATTTTGCATTGCAACTGCATTGCATGGATTGTGATGTCATAATTTTTCATTGCATACTGCATTGCATGGATTGTGATGTCATAATGTTGCATTAAATGATGCTTTGCATGGATTGTGATGTCATAATTTTGCATTGCATACTGCATTGCATGGATTGTGATGTCATAATGTTGCATTAAATGATGCTTTGCATGGATTGTGATGTCATAATTTTGCATTGCATGGATTGTGATGTCATAATGTTGCATTAAATGATGCTTTGCATGGATTGTGATGTCATAATTTTGCATTGCATACTGCATTGCATGGATTGTGATGTCATAATTTTGCATTGCATACTGCATTGCATGGATTGTGATGTCATAATTTTGCATTGCATACTGCATTGCATGTATTGTGATGTCATAATGTTGCATTAAATGATGCTTTGCATGGATTGTGATGTCATAATTTTGCATTGCATACTGCATTGCATGGATTGTGATGTCATAATTTTGCATTGCATACTGCATTGCATGGATTGTGATGTCATAATTTTGCATTGCATACTGCATTGCATGGATTGTGATGTCATAATGTTGCATTAAATGATGATTTGCATGGATTGTGATGTCATAATGTTGCATTAAATGATGCTTTGCATGGATTGTGATGTCATAATTTTGCATTGCATACTGCATTGCATGGATTGTGATGTCATAATGTTGCATTAAATGATGCTTTGCATGGATTGTGATGTCATAATTTTGCATTGCATACTGCATTGCATGGATTGTGATGTCATAATGTTGCATTAAATGATGCTTTGCATGGATTGTGATGTCATCATTTTGCATTGCATACTGCATTGCATGGATTGTGATGTCATAATGTTGCATTAAATGATGCTTTGCATGGATTGTGATGTCATAATTTTGCATTGCATACTGCATTGCATGGATTGTGATGTCATAATGTTGCATTAAATGATGCTTTGCATGGATTGTGATGTCATAATTTTGCATTGCATGGATTGTGATGTCATAATGTTGCATTAAATGATGCTTTGCATGGATTGTGATGTCATAATTTTGCATTGCATACTGCATTGCATGGATTGTGATGTCATAATTTTGCATTGCATACTGCATTGCATGGATTGTGATGTCATAATTTTGCATTGCATACTGCATTGCATGGATTGTGATGTCATAATGTTGCATTAAATGATGATTTGCATGGATTGTGATGTCATAATGTTGCATTAAATGATGCTTTGCATGGATTGTGATGTCATAATTTTGCATTGCATACTGCATTGCATGGATTGTGATGTCATAATGTTGCATTAAATGATGCTTTGCATGGATTGTGATGTCATAATTTTGCATTGCATACTGCATTGCATGGATTGTGATGTCATAATGTTGCATTAAATGATGCTTTGCATGGATTGTGATGTCATAATTTTGCATTGCATACTGCATTGCATGGATTGTGATGTCATAATGTTGCATTAAATGATGCTTTGCATGGATTGTGATGTCATAATTTTGCATTGCATACTGCATTGCATGGATTGTGATGTCATAATTTTGCATTGCATACTGCATTGCATGGATTGTGATGTCATAATGTTGCATTAAATGATGCTTTGCATGGATTGTGATGTCATAATTTTGCATTGCATACTGCATTGCATGGATTGTGATGTCATAATTTTGCATTGCATACTGCATTGCATGGATTGTGATGTCATAATGTTGCATTAAATGATGCTTTGCATGGATTGTGATGTCATAATTTTGCATTGCATACTGCATTGCATGGATTGTGATGTCATAATTTTGCATTGCATACTGCATTGCATGGATTGTGATGTCATAATTTTGCATTGCATACTGCATTGCATCGATTGTGATGTCATAATTTTGCATTAAATGATGCTTTGCATGGATTGTGATGTCATAATTTTGCATTGCATACTGCATTGCATGGATTGTGATGTCATAATGTTGCATTAAATGATGCTTTTCATGGATTGTGATGTCATAATTTTGCATTGCATACTGCATTGCATGGATTGTGATGTCATAATTTTGCATTGCATACTGCATTGCATGGATTGTGATGTCATAATGTTGCATTAAATGATGCTTTGCATGGATTGTGATGTCATAATTTTGCATTGCATACTGCAGTGCATGGATTGTGATGTCATAATGTTGCATTAAATGATGCTTTGCATGGTATGTGATGTCATAATATTGCATTGCAAACTGCATTGCATGGATTGTGATGTCATAATGTTGCATTAAATGATGCTTTGCATGGATTGTGATGTCATAATTTTGCATTGCATACTGCATTGCATGGATTGTGATGTCATAATGTTGCATTAAATGATGCTTTGCATGGATTGTGATGTCATAATTTTGCATTGCATACTGCATTGCATGGATTGTGATGTCATAATTTTGCATTGCATGCTGCATTGCATGGATTGTGATGTCATAATTTTGCATTGCATACTGCATTGCATGGATTGTGATGTCATAATTTTGCATTGCATACTGCATTGCATGGATTGTGATGTCATAATGTTGCATTAAATGATGCTTTGCATGGATTGTGATGTCATAATTTTGCATTGCATACTGCATTGCATGGATTGTGATGTCATAATTTTGCATTGCATACTGCATTGCATGGATTGTGATGTCATAATGTTGCATTAAATGATGCTTTGCATGGATTGTGATGTCATAATTTTGCATTGCATACTGCATTGCATGGATTGTGATGTCATAATTTTGCATTGCATACTGCATTGCATGGATTGTGATGTCATAATTTTGCATTGCATACTGCATTGCATGGATTGTGATGTCATAATTTTGCATTAAATGATGCTTTGCATGGATTGTGATGTCATAATTTTGCATTGCATACTGCATTGCATGGATTGTGATGTCATAATGTTGCATTAAATGATGCTTTTCATGGATTGTGATGTCATAATTTTGCATTGCATACTGCATTGCATGGATTGTGATGTCATAATTTTGCATTGCATACTGCATTGCATGGATTGTGATGTCATAATGTTGCATTAAATGATGCTTTGCATGGATTGTGATGTCATAATTTTGCATTGCATACTGCAGTGCATGGATTGTGATGTCATAATGTTGCATTAAATGATGCTTTGCATGGATTGTGATGTCATAATTTTGCATTGCATACTGCATTGCATGGATTGTGATGTCATAATTTTGCATTGCATGCTGCATTGCATGGATTGTGATGTCATAATTTTGCATTGCATACTGCATTGCATGGATTGTGATGTCATAATTTTGCATTGCATACTGCATTGCATGGATTGTGATGTCATAATTTTGCATTGCATGCTGCATTGCATGGATTGTGATGTCATAATTTTGCATTGCATTCTGCATTGCATGGATTGTGATGTCATAATTTTGCATTGCATACTGCATTGCATGGATTGTGATGTCATAATTTTGCATTAAATGATGCTTTGCATGGATTATGATGTCATAATTTTGCATTGCATACTGCATTGCATGGATTGTGATGTCATAATTTTGCATTGCATGGATTGTGATGTCATAATGTTGCATTAAATGATGCTTTGCATGGATTGTGATGTCATAATTTTGCATTGCATACTGCATTGCATGGATTGTGATGTCATAATTTTGCATTGCATACTGCATTGCATGGATTGTGATGTCATAATTTTGCATTGCATACTGCATTGCATGGATTGTGATGTCATAATGTTGCATTAAATGATGATTTGCATGGATTGTGATGTCATAATTTTGCATTGCATACTGCATTGCATGGATTGTGATGTCATAATGTTGCATTCAATGATGCTTTGCATGGATTGTGATGTCATAATTTTGCATTGCATACTGCATTGCATGGATTGTGATGTCATAATGTTGCATTAAATGATGCTTTGCATGGATTGTGATGTCATAATTTTGCATTGCATACTGCATTGCATGGATTGTGATGTCATAATTTTGCATCGCATACTGCATTGCATGGATTGTGATGTCATAATTTTGCATTGCATACTGCATTGCATGGATTGTGATGTCATAATTTTGCATCGCATACTGCATTGCATGGATTGTGATGTCATAATTTTGCATTGCATACTGCATTGCATGGATTGTGATGTCATAATTTTTCATTAAATGATGTTTTGCATGGATTATGATGTCATAATTTTGCATTGCAACTGCATTGCATGGATTGTGATGTCATAATTTTGCATTGCATACTGCATTGCATGGATTGTGATGTCATAATGTTGCATTAAATGATGCTTTGCATGGATTGTGATGTCATAATTTTGCATTGCATACTGCATTGCATGGATTGTGATGTCATAATGTTGCATTAAATGATGCTTTGCATGGATTGTGATGTCATAATTTTGCATTGCATGGATTGTGATGTCATAATGTTGCATTAAATGATGATTTGCATGGATTGTGATGTCATAATTTTGCATTGCATACTGCATTGCATGGATTGTGATGTCATAATTTTGCATTGCATACTGCATTGCATGGATTGTGATGTCATAATTTTGCATTGCATACTGCATTGCATGGATTGTGATGTCATAATGTTGCATTAAATGATGCTCTGCATGGATTGTGATGTCATAATTTTGCATTGCATACTGCATTGCATGGATTGTGATGTCATAATTTTGCATTGCATACTGCATTGCATGGATTGTGATGTCATAATTTTGCATTGCATACTGCATTGCATGGATTGTGATGTCATAATGTTGCATTAAATGATGATTTGCATGGATTGTGATGTCATAATGTTGCATTAAATGATGCTTTGCATGGATTGTGATGTCATAATTTTGCATTGCATACTGCATTGCATGGATTGTGATGTCATAATTTTGCATTGCATACTGCATTGCATGGATTGTGATGTCATAATTTTGCATTGCATACTGCATTGCATGGATTGTGATGTCATAATGTTGCATTAAATGATGATTTGCATGGATTGTGATGTCATAATTTTGCATTGCATACTGCATTGCATGGATTGTGATGTCATAATGTTGCATTCAATGATGCTTTGCATGGATTGTGATGTCATAATTTTGCATTGCATACTGCATTGCATGGATTATGATGTCATAATTTTGCATTGCATACTGCATTGCATGGATCGTGATGTCATAATTTTGCATCGCATACTGCATTGCATGGATTGTGATGTCATAATTTTGCATTGCATACTGCATTGCATGGATTGCGATGTCATAATTTTGCATTAAATGATGCTTTGCATGGATTATGATGTCATAATTTTGCATTGCATACTGCATTGCATGGATTGTGATGTCATAATTTTGCATCGCATACTGCATTGCATGGATTGTGATGTCATAATTTTGCATTGCATACTGCATTGCATGGATTGTGATGTCATAATTTTGCATCGCATACTGCATTGCATGGATTGTGATGTCATAATTTTGCATTGCATACTGCATTGCATGGATTGTGATGTCATAATTTTTCATTAAATGATGCTTTGCATGGATTATGATGTCATAATTTTGCATTGCAACTGCATTGCATGGATTGTGATGTCATAATTTTGCATTGCATACTGCATTGCATGGATTGTGATGTCATAATGTTGCATTAAATGATGCTTTGCATGGATTGTGATGTCATAATTTTGCATTGCATACTGCATTGCATGGATTGTGATGTCATAATGTTGCATTAAATGATGCTTTGCATGGATTGTGATGTCATAATTTTGCATTGCATGGATTGTGATGTCATAATGTTGCATTAAATGATGCTTTGCATGGATTGTGATGTCATAATTTTGCATTGCATACTGCATTGCATGGATTGTGATGTCATAATTTTGCATTGCATACTGCATTGCATGGATTGTGATGTCATAATTTTGCATTGCATACTGCATTGCATGGATTGTGATGTCATAATGTTGCATTAAATGATGATTTGCATGGATTGTGATGTCATAATGTTGCATTAAATGATGCTTTGCATGGATTGTGATGTCATAATTTTGCATTGCATACTGCATTGCATGGATTGTGATGTCATAATGTTGCATTAAATGATGCTTTGCATGGATTGTGATGTCATAATTTTGCATTGCATACTGCATTGCATGGATTGTGATGTCATAATGTTGCATTAAATGATGCTTTGCATGGATTGTGATGTCATAATTTTGCATTGCATACTGCATTGCATGGATTGTGATGTCATAATGTTGCATTAAATGATGCTTTGCATGGATTGTGATGTCATAATTTTGCATTGCATACTGCATTGCATGGATTGTGATGTCATAATTTTGCATTGCATACTGCATTGCATGGATTGTGATGTCATAATGTTGCATTAAATGATGCTTTGCATGGATTGTGATGTCATAATTTTGCATTGCATACTGCATTGCATGGATTGTGATGTCATAATTTTGCATTGCATACTGCATTGCATGGATTGTGATGTCATAATTTTGCATTGCATACTGCATTGCATGGATTGTGATGTCATAATGTTGCATTAAATGATGATTTGCATGGATTGTGATGTCATAATGTTGCATTAAATGATGCTTTGCATGGATTGTGATGTCATAATTTTGCATTGCATACTGCATTGCATGGATTGTGATGTCATAATGTTGCATTAAATGATGCTTTGCATGGATTGTGATGTCATAATTTTGCATTGCATGGATTGTGATGTCATAATGTTGCATTAAATGATGCTTTGCATGGATTGTGATGTCATAATTTTGCATTGCATACTGCATTGCATGGATTGTGATGTCATAATTTTGCATTGCATACTGCATTGCATGGATTGTGATGTCATAATTTTGCATTGCATACTGCATTGCATGGATTGTGATGTCATAATGTTGCATTAAATGATGATTTGCATGGATTGTGATGTCATAATGTTGCATTAAATGATGCTTTGCATGGATTGTGATGTCATAATTTTGCATTGCATACTGCATTGCATGGATTGTGATGTCATAATGTTGCATTAAATGATGCTTTGCATGGATTGTGATGTCATAATTTTGCATTGCATACTGCATTGCATGGATTGTGATGTCATAATGTTGCATTAAATGATGCTTTGCATGGATTGTGATGTCATAATTTTGCATTGCATACTGCATTGCATGGATTGTGATGTCATAATGTTGCATTAAATGATGCTTTGCATGGATTGTGATGTCATAATTTTGCATTGCATACTGCATTGCATGGATTGTGATGTCATAATTTTGCATTGCATACTGCATTGCATGGATTGTGATGTCATAATGTTGCATTAAATGATGCTTTGCATGGATTGTGATGTCATAATTTTGCATTGCATACTGCATTGCATGGATTGTGATGTCATAATGTTGCATTAAATGATGCTTTGCATGGATTGTGATGTCATAATTTTGCATTGCATACTGCATTGCATGGATTGTGATGTCATAATTTTGCATTGCATACTGCATTGCATGGATTGTGATGTCATAATTTTGCATTGCATACTGCATTGCATGGATTGTGATGTCATAATTTTGCATTGCATACTGCATTGCATGGATTGTGATGTCATAATTTTGCATTAAATGATGCTTTGCATGGATTGTGATGTCATAATTTTGCATTGCATACTGCATTGCATGGATTGTGATGTCATAATGTTGCATTAAATGATGCTTTTCATGGATTGTGATGTCATAATTTTGCATTGCATACTGCATTGCATGGATTGTGATGTCATAATTTTGCATTGCATACTGCATTGCATGGATTGTGATGTCATAATGTTGCATTAAATGATGCTTTGCATGGATTGTGATGTCATAATTTTGCATTGCATACTGCAGTGCATGGATTGTGATGTCATAATGTTGCATTAAATGATGCTTTGCATGGTATGTGATGTCATAATATTGCATTGCAAACTGCATTGCATGGATTGTGATGTCATAATGTTGCATTAAATGATGCTTTGCATGGATTGTGATGTCATAATTTTGCATTGCATACTGCATTGCATGGATTGTGATGTCATAATGTTGCATTAAATGATGCTTTGCATGGATTGTGATGTCATAATTTTGCATTGCATACTGCATTGCATGGATTGTGATGTCATAATTTTGCATTGCATGCTGCATTGCATGGATAGTGATGTCATAATTTTGCATTGCATACTGCATTGCATGGATTGTGATGTCATAATTTTGCATTGCATACTGCATTGCATGGATTGTGATGTCATAATGTTGCATTAAATGATGATTTGCATGGATTGTGATGTCATAATTTTGCATTGCATACTGCATTGCATGGATTGTGATGTCATAATTTTGCATCGCATACTGCATTGCATGGATTGTGATGTCATAATTTTGCATTGCATACTGCATTGCATGGATTGTGATGTCATAATTTTGCATTGCATACTGCATTGCATGGATTGTGATGTCATAATTTTGCATTGCTTTCTGCATTGCATGGATTGTGATGTCATAATTTTGCATTGCATACTGCATTGCATGGATTGTGATGTCATAATGTTGCATTAAATGATGCTTTGCATGGATTGTGATGTCATAATTTTGCATTGCATACTGCATTGCATGGATTGTGATGTCATAATGTTGCATTAAATGATGCTTTGCATGGATTGTGATGTCATAATTTTGCATTGCATACTGCATTGCATGGATTGTGATGTCATAATTTTGCATTGCATACTGCATTGCATGGATTGTGATGTCATAATTTTGCATTGCATACTGCATTGCATGGATTGTGATGTCATAATTTTGCATTGCATACTGCATTGCATGGATTGTGATGTCATAATTTTGCATTAAATGATGCTTTGCATGGATTGTGATGTCATAATTTTGCATTGCATACTGCATTGCATGGATTGTGATGTCATAATGTTGCATTAAATGATGCTTTTCATGGATTGTGATGTCATAATTTTGCATTGCATACTGCATTGCATGGATTGTGATGTCATAATTTTGCATTGCATACTGCATTGCATGGATTGTGATGTCATAATGTTGCATTAAATGATGCTTTGCATGGATTGTGATGTCATAATTTTGCATTGCATACTGCAGTGCATGGATTGTGATGTCATAATGTTGCATTAAATGATGCTTTGCATGGTATGTGATGTCATAATATTGCATTGCAAACTGCATTGCATGGATTGTGATGTCATAATGTTGCATTAAATGATGCTTTGCATGGATTGTGATGTCATAATTTTGCATTGCATACTGCATTGCATGGATTGTGATGTCATAATGTTGCATTAAATGATGCTTTGCATGGATTGTGATGTCATAATTTTGCATTGCATACTGCATTGCATGGATTGTGATGTCATAATTTTGCATTGCATGCTGCATTGCATGGATAGTGATGTCATAATTTTGCATTGCATACTGCATTGCATGGATTGTGATGTCATAATTTTGCATTGCATACTGCATTGCATGGATTGTGATGTCATAATGTTGCATTAAATGATGATTTGCATGGATTGTGATGTCATAATTTTGCATTGCATACTGCATTGCATGGATTGTGATGTCATAATTTTGCATCGCATACTGCATTGCATGGATTGTGATGTCATAATTTTGCATTGCATACTGCATTGCATGGATTGTGATGTCATAATTTTGCATTGCATACTGCATTGCATGGATTGTGATGTCATAATTTTGCATTGCTTTCTGCATTGCATGGATTGTGATGTCATAATTTTGCATTGCATACTGCATTGCATGGATTGTGATGTCATAATGTTGCATTAAATGATGCTTTGCATGGATTGTGATGTCATAATTTTGCATTGCATACTGCATTGCATGGATTGTGATGTCATAATGTTGCATTAAATGATGCTTTGCATGGATTGTGATGTCATAATTTTGCATTGCATACTGCATTGCATGGATTGTGATGTCATAATGTTGCATTAAATGATGCTTTGCATGGATTGTGATGTCATAATTTTGCATTGCATTCTGCATTGCATGGATTGTGATGTCATAATTTTGCATTGCATACTGCATTGCATGGATTGTGATGTCATAATGTTGCATTAAATGATGCTTTGCATGGATTGTGATGTCATAATTTTGCATTGCATACTGCATTGCATGGATTGTGATGTCATAATGTTGCATTAAATGATGCTTTGCATGGATTGTGATGTCATAATTTTGCATTGCATTCTGCATTGCATGGATTGTGATGTCATAATTTTGCATTGCATACTGCATTGCATGGATTGTGATGTCATAATTTTGCATTAAATGATGCTTTGCATGGATTGTGATGTCATAATTTTGCATTGCATTCTGCATTGCATGGATTGTGATGTCATAATTTTGCATTGCATACTGCATTGCATGGATTGTGATGTCATAATTTTGCATTAAATGATGCTTTGCATGGATTATGATGTCATAATTTTGCATTGCATACTGCATTGCATGGATTGTGATGTCATAATTTTGCATTGCATGGATTGTGATGTCATAATTTTGCATTAAATGATGCTTTGCATGGATTATGATGTCATAATTTTGCATTGCATACTGCATTGCATGGATTGTGATGTAATAATTTTGCATTAAATGATGCTTTGCATGGATTGTGATGTCATAATTTTGCATTGCATACTGCATTGCATGGATTGTGATGTCATACTTTTGCATTAAATGATGCTTTGCATGGATTGTGATGTCATAATTTTGCATTGCATACTGCATTGCATGGATTGTGATGTCATAATTTTGCATTAAATGATGCTTTGCATGGATTATGATGTCATAATTTTGCATTGCATACTGCATTGCATGGATTGTGATGTCATAATATTGCATTAAATGATGCTTTGAATGGAGTGTGATGTCATACTTTTGCATTAAATGATGCTTTGCATGGATTGTGATGTCATAATTTTGCATTGCATACTGCATTGCATGGATTGTGATGTCATAATGTTGCATTAAATGATGCTTTGAATGGAGTGTGATGTCATACTTTTGCATTAAATGATGCTTTGCATGGATTATGATGTCATAATTTTGCATTGCATACTGCATTGCATGGATTGTGATGTCATAATATTGCATTAAATGATGCTTTGAATGGAGTGTGATGTCATACTTTTGCATTAAATGATGCTTTGCATGGATTATGATGTCATAATTTTGCATTGCATACTGCATTGCATGGATTGTGATGTCATAATATTGCATTAAATGATGCTTTGAATGGAGTGTGATGTCATACTTTTGCATTAAATGATGCTTTGCATGGATTGTGATGTCATAATTTTGCATTGCATACTGCATTGCATGGATTGTGATGTCATAATTTTGCATTGCATACTGCATTGCATGGATTGTGATGTCATAATTTTGCATTGCTTTCTGCATTGCATGGATTGTGATGTCATAATTTTGCATTGCATACTGCATTGCATGGATTGTGATGTCATAATGTTGCATTAAATGATGCTTTGCATGGATTGTGATGTCATAATTTTGCATTGCATACTGCATTGCATGGATTGTGATGTCATAATGTTGCATTAAATGATGCTTTGCATGGATTGTGATGTCATAATTTTGCATTGCATACTGCATTGCATGGATTGTGATGACATAATGTTGCATTAAATGATGCTTTGCATGGATTGTGATGTCATAATTTTGCATTGCATTCTGCATTGCATGGATTGTGATGTCATAATTTTGCATTGCATACTGCATTGCATGGATTGTGATGTCATAATGTTGCATTAAATGATGCTTTGCATGGATTGTGATGTCATAATTTTGCATTGCATACTGCATTGCATGGATTGTGATGTCATAATGTTGCATTAAATGATGCTTTGCATGGATTGTGATGTCATAATTTTGCATTGCATTCTGCATTGCATGGATTGTGATGTCATAATTTTGCATTGCATACTGCATTGCATGGATTGTGATGTCATAATTTTGCATTAAATGATGCTTTGCATGGATTGTGATGTCATAATTTTGCATTGCATTCTGCATTGCATGGATTGTGATGTCATAATTTTGCATTGCATACTGCATTGCATGGATTGTGATGTCATAATTTTGCATTAAATGATGCTTTGCATGGATTATGATGTCATAATTTTGCATTGCATACTGCATTGCATGGATTGTGATGTCATAATTTTGCATTGCATGGATTGTGATGTCATAATTTTGCATTAAATGATGCTTTGCATGGATTATGATGTCATAATTTTGCATTGCATACTGCATTGCATGGATTGTGATGTCATAATTTTGCATTGCATACTGCATTGCATGGATTGTGATGTCATAATTTTGCATTGCATACTGCATGGCATGGATTGTGATGTCATAATGTTGCATTAAATGATGATTTGCATGGATTGTGATGTCATAATTTTGCATTGCATACTGCATTGCATGGATTGTGATGTCATAATTTTGCATTGCATACTGCATTGCATGGATTGTGATGTCATAATTTTGCATTGCATTCTGCATTGCATGGATTGTGATGTCATAATTTTGCATTGCATTCTGCATTGCATGGATTGTGATGTCATAATTTTGCATTGCATACTGCATTGCATGGATTGTGATGTCATAATGTTGCATTAAATGATGCTTTGCATGGATTGTGATGTCATAATTTTGCATTGCATACTGCATTGCATGGATTGTGATGTCATAATGTTACATTAAATGATGCTTTGCATGGATTGTGATGTCATAATTTTGCATTGCATGGATTGTGATGTCATAATGTTGCATTAAATGATGCTTTGCATGGATTGTGATGTCATAATTTTGCATTGCATACTGCATTGCATGGATTGTGATGTCATAATTTTGCATTGCATACTGCATTGCATGGATTGTGATGTCATAATTTTGCATTGCATACTGCATTGCATGGATTGTGATGTCATAATGTTGCATTAAATGATGCTTTGCATGGATTGTGATGTCATAATTTTGCATTGCATACTGCATTGCATGGATTGTGATGTCATAATTTTGCATTGCATACTGCATTGCATGGATTGTGATGTCATAATTTTGCATTGCATACTGCATTGCATGGATTGTGATGTCATAATTTTGCATTGCATACTGCATTGCATGGATTGTGATGTCATAATTTTGCATTGCATACTGCATTGCATGGATTGTGATGTCATAATGTTGCATTAAATGATGATTTGCATGGATTGTGATGTCATAATGTTGCATTAAATGATGCTTTGCATGGATTGTGATGTCATAATTTTGCATTGCATACTGCATTGCATGGATTGTGATGTCATAATGTTGCATTAAATGAAGCTTTGCATGGATTGTGATGTCATAATTTTGCATTGCATACTGCATTGCATGGATTGTGATGTCATAATGTTGCATTAAATGATGCTTTGCATGGATTGTGATGTCATAATTTTGCATTGCATACTGCATTGCATGGATTGTGATGTCATAATGTTGCATTAAATGATGCTTTGCATGGATTGTGATGTCATAATTTTGCATTGCATGGATTGTGATGTCATAATGTTGCATTAAATGATGCTTTGCATGGATTGTGATGTCATAATTTTGCATTGCATACTGCATTGCATGGATTGTGATGTCATAATTTTGCATTGCATACTGCATTGCATGGATTGTGATGTCATAATTTTGCATTGCATACTGCATTGCATGGATTGTGATGTCATAATGTTGCATTAAATGATGCTTTGCATGGATTGTGATGTCATCATTTTGCATTGCATACTGCATTGCATGGATTGTGATGTCATAATGTTGCATTAAATGATGCTTTGCATGGATTGTGATGTCATAATTTTGCATTGCATACTGCATTGCATGGATTGTGATGTCATAATGTTGCATTAAATGATGCTTTGCATGGATTGTGATGTCATAATTTTGCATTGCATGGATTGTGATGTCATAATGTTGCATTAAATGATGCTTTGCATGGATTGTGATGTCATAATTTTGCATTGCATACTGCATTGCATGGATTGTGATGTCATAATTTTGCATTGCATACTGCATTGCATGGATTGTGATGTCATAATTTTGCATTGCATACTGCATTGCATGGATTGTGATGTCATAATGTTGCATTAAATGATGATTTGCATGGATTGTGATGTCATAATGTTGCATTAAATGATGCTTTGCATGGATTGTGATGTCATAATTTTGCATTGCATACTGCATTGCATGGATTGTGATGTCATAATGTTGCATTAAATGATGCTTTGCATGGATTGTGATGTCATAATTTTGCATTGCATACTGCATTGCATGGATTGTGATGTCATAATGTTGCATTAAATGATGCTTTGCATGGATTGTGATGTCATAATTTTGCATTGCATACTGCATTGCATGGATTGTGATGTCATAATGTTGCATTAAATGATGCTTTGCATGGATTGTGATGTCATAATTTTGCATTGCATACTGCATTGCATGGATTGTGATGTCATAATTTTGCATTGCATACTGCATTGCATGGATTGTGATGTCATAATTTTGCATTGCATACTGCATTGCATGGATTGTGATGTCATAATTTTGCATTGCATACTGCATTGCATGGATTGTGATGTCATAATTTTGCATTAAATGATGCTTTGCATGGATTGTGATGTCATAATTTTGCATTGCATACTGCATTGCATGGATTGTGATGTCATAATGTTGCATTAAATGATGCTTTTCATGGATTGTGATGTCATAATTTTGCATTGCATACTGCATTGCATGGATTGTGATGTCATAATGTTGCATTAAATGATGCTTTGCATGGATTGTGATGTCATAATTTTGCATTGCATACTGCAGTGCATGGATTGTGATGTCATAATGTTGCATTAAATGATGCTTTGCATGGTATGTGATGTCATAATATTGCATTGCAAACTGCATTGCATGGATTGTGATGTCATAATGTTGCATTAAATGATGCTTTGCATGGATTGTGATGTCATAATTTTGCATTGCATACTGCATTGCATGGATTGTGATGTCATAATGTTGCATTAAATGATGCTTTGCATGGATTGTGATGTCATAATTTTGCATTGCATACTGCATTGCATGGATTGTGATGTCATAATTTTGCATTGCATGCTGCATTGCATGGATTGTGATGTCATAATTTTGCATTGCATACTGCATTGCATGGATTGTGATGTCATAATTTTGCATTGCATACTGCATTGCATGGATTGTGATGTCATAATGTTGCATTAAATGATGCTTTGCATGGATTATGATGTCATAATTTTGCATTGCATACTGCATTGCATGGATTGTGATGTCATAATTTTGCATCGCATACTGCATTGCATGGATTGTGATGTCATAATTTTGCATTGCATACTGCATTGCATGGATTGTGATGTCATAATTTTGCATCGCATACTGCATTGCATGGATTGTGATGTCATAATTTTGCATTGCATACTGCATTGCATGGATTGTGATGTCATAATTTTTCATTAAATGATGCTTTGCATGGATTATGATGTCATAATTTTGCATTGCAACTGCATTGCATGGATTGTGATGTCATAATTTTGCATTGCATACTGCATTGCATGGATTGTGATGTCATAATGTTGCATTAAATGATGCTTTGCATGGATTGTGATGTCATAATTTTGCATTGCATACTGCATTGCATGGATTGTGATGTCATAATTTTGCATTGCATACTGCATTGCATGGATTGTGATGTCATAATTTTGCATTGCATACTGCATTGCATGGATTGTGATGTCATAATGTTGCATTAAATGATGATTTGCATGGATTGTGATGTCATAATTTTGCATTGCATACTGCATTGCATGGATTGTGATGTCATAATGTTGCATTCAATGATGCTTTGCATGGATTGTGATGTCATAATTTTGCATTGCATACTGCATTGCATGGATTATGATGTCATAATTTTGCATTGCATACTGCATTGCATGGATCGTGATGTCATAATTTTGCATCGCATACTGCATTGCATGGATTGTGATGTCATAATTTTGCATTGCATACTGCATTGCATGGATTGCGATGTCATAATTTTGCATTAAATGATGCTTTGCATGGATTATGATGTCATAATTTTGCATTGCATACTGCATTGCATGGATTGTGATGTCATAATTTTGCATCGCATACTGCATTGCATGGATTGTGATGTCATAATTTTGCATTGCATACTGCATTGCATGGATTGTGATGTCATAATTTTGCATCGCATACTGCATTGCATGGATTGTGATGTCATAATTTTGCATTGCATACTGCATTGCATGGATTGTGATGTCATAATTTTTCATTAAATGATGCTTTGCATGGATTATGATGTCATAATTTTGCATTGCAACTGCATTGCATGGATTGTGATGTCATAATTTTGCATTGCATACTGCATTGCATGGATTGTGATGTCATAATGTTGCATTAAATGATGCTTTGCATGGATTGTGATGTCATAATTTTGCATTGCATACTGCATTGCATGGATTGTGATGTCATAATGTTGCATTAAATGATGCTTTGCATGGATTGTGATGTCATAATTTTGCATTGCATGGATTGTGATGTCATAATGTTGCATTAAATGATGCTTTGCATGGATTGTGATGTCATAATTTTGCATTGCATACTGCATTGCATGGATTGTGATGTCATAATTTTGCATTGCATACTGCATTGCATGGATTGTGATGTCATAATTTTGCATTGCATACTGCATTGCATGTATTGTGATGTCATAATGTTGCATTAAATGATGCTTTGCATGGATTGTGATGTCATAATTTTGCATTGCATACTGCATTGCATGGATTGTGATGTCATAATTTTGCATTGCATACTGCATTGCATGGATTGTGATGTCATAATTTTGCATTGCATACTGCATTGCATGGATTGTGATGTCATAATGTTGCATTAAATGATGATTTGCATGGATTGTGATGTCATAATGTTGCATTAAATGATGCTTTGCATGGATTGTGATGTCATAATTTTGCATTGCATACTGCATTGCATGGATTGTGATGTCATAATGTTGCATTAAATGATGCTTTGCATGGATTGTGATGTCATAATTTTGCATTGCATGGATTGTGATGTCATAATGTTGCATTAAATGATGCTTTGCATGGATTGTGATGTCATAATTTTGCATTGCATACTGCATTGCATGGATTGTGATGTCATAATTTTGCATTGCATACTGCATTGCATGGATTGTGATGTCATAATTTTGCATTGCATACTGCATTGCATGGATTGTGATGTCATAATGTTGCATTAAATGATGATTTGCATGGATTGTGATGTCATAATGTTGCATTAAATGATGCTTTGCATGGATTGTGATGTCATAATTTTGCATTGCATACTGCATTGCATGGATTGTGATGTCATAATGTTGCATTAAATGATGCTTTGCATGGATTGTGATGTCATAATTTTGCATTGCATACTGCATTGCATGGATTGTGATGTCATAATGTTGCATTAAATGATGCTTTGCATGGATTGTGATGTCATAATTTTGCATTGCATACTGCATTGCATGGATTGTGATGTCATAATGTTGCATTAAATGATGCTTTGCATGGATTGTGATGTCATAATTTTGCATTGCATACTGCATTGCATGGATTGTGATGTCATAATTTTGCATTGCATACTGCATTGCATGGATTGTGATGTCATAATGTTGCATTAAATGATGCTTTGCATGGATTGTGATGTCATAATTTTGCATTGCATACTGCATTGCATGGATTGTGATGTCATAATGTTGCATTAAATGATGCTTTGCATGGATTGTGATGTCATAATTTTGCATTGCATACTGCATTGCATGGATTGTGATGTCATAATTTTGCATTGCATACTGCATTGCATGGATTGTGATGTCATAATTTTGCATTGCATACTGCATTGCATGGATTGTGATGTCATAATTTTGCATTGCATACTGCATTGCATGGATTGTGATGTCATAATTTTGCATTAAATGATGCTTTGCATGGATTGTGATGTCATAATTTTGCATTGCATACTGCATTGCATGGATTGTGATGTCATAATGTTGCATTAAATGATGCTTTTCATGGATTGTGATGTCATAATTTTGCATTGCATACTGCATTGCATGGATTGTGATGTCATAATTTTGCATTGCATACTGCATTGCATGGATTGTGATGTCATAATGTTGCATTAAATGATGCTTTGCATGGATTGTGATGTCATAATTTTGCATTGCATACTGCAGTGCATGGATTGTGATGTCATAATGTTGCATTAAATGATGTTTTGCATGGTATGTGATGTCATAATATTGCATTGCAAACTGCATTGCATGGATTGTGATGTCATAATGTTGCATTAAATGATGCTTTGCATGGATTGTGATGTCATAATTTTGCATTGCATACTGCATTGCATGGATTGTGATGTCATAATGTTGCATTAAATGATGCTTTGCATGGATTGTGATGTCATAATTTTGCATTGCATACTGCATTGCATGGATTGTGATGTCATAATTTTGCATTGCATGCTGCATTGCATGGATAGTGATGTCATAATTTTGCATTGCATACTGCATTGCATGGATTGTGATGTCATAATTTTGCATTGCATACTGCATTGCATGGATTGTGATGTCATAATGTTGCATTAAATGATGATTTGCATGGATTGTGATGTCATAATTTTGCATTGCATACTGCATTGCATGGATTGTGATGTCATAATTTTGCATCGCATACTGCATTGCATGGATTGTGATGTCATAATTTTGCATTGCATACTGCATTGCATGGATTGTGATGTCATAATTTTGCATTGCATACTGCATTGCATGGATTGTGATGTCATAATTTTGCATTGCTTTCTGCATTGCATGGATTGTGATGTCATAATTTTGCATTGCATACTGCATTGCATGGATTGTGATGTCATAATGTTGCATTAAATGATGCTTTGCATGGATTGTGATGTCATAATTTTGCATTGCATACTGCATTGCATGGATTGTGATGTCATAATGTTGCATTAAATGATGCTTTGCATGGATTGTGATGTCATAATTTTGCATTGCATACTGCATTGCATGGATTGTGATGTCATAATTTTGCATTGCATACTGCATTGCATGGATTGTGATGTCATAATTTTGCATTGCATACTGCATTGCATGGATTGTGATGTCATAATTTTGCATTGCATACTGCATTGCATGGATTGTGATGTCATAATTTTGCATTAAATGATGCTTTGCATGGATTGTGATGTCATAATTTTGCATTGCATACTGCATTGCATGGATTGTGATGTCATAATGTTGCATTAAATGATGCTTTTCATGGATTGTGATGTCATAATTTTGCATTGCATACTGCATTGCATGGATTGTGATGTCATAATTTTGCATTGCATACTGCATTGCATGGATTGTGATGTCATAATGTTGCATTAAATGATGCTTTGCATGGATTGTGATGTCATAATTTTGCATTGCATACTGCAGTGCATGGATTGTGATGTCATAATGTTGCATTAAATGATGCTTTGCATGGTATGTGATGTCATAATATTGCATTGCAAACTGCATTGCATGGATTGTGATGTCATAATGTTGCATTAAATGATGCTTTGCATGGATTGTGATGTCATAATTTTGCATTGCATACTGCATTGCATGGATTGTGATGTCATAATGTTGCATTAAATGATGCTTTGCATGGATTGTGATGTCATAATTTTGCATTGCATACTGCATTGCATGGATTGTGATGTCATAATTTTGCATTGCATGCTGCATTGCATGGATAGTGATGTCATAATTTTGCATTGCATACTGCATTGCATGGATTGTGATGTCATAATTTTGCATTGCATACTGCATTGCATGGATTGTGATGTCATAATGTTGCATTAAATGATGATTTGCATGGATTGTGATGTCATAATTTTGCATTGCATACTGCATTGCATGGATTGTGATGTCATAATTTTGCATCGCATACTGCATTGCATGGATTGTGATGTCATAATTTTGCATTGCATACTGCATTGCATGGATTGTGATGTCATAATTTTGCATTGCATACTGCATTGCATGGATTGTGATGTCATAATTTTGCATTGCTTTCTGCATTGCATGGATTGTGATGTCATAATTTTGCATTGCATACTGCATTGCATGGATTGTGATGTCATAATGTTGCATTAAATGATGCTTTGCATGGATTGTGATGTCATAATTTTGCATTGCATACTGCATTGCATGGATTGTGATGTCATAATGTTGCATTAAATGATGCTTTGCATGGATTGTGATGTCATAATTTTGCATTGCATACTGCATTGCATGGATTGTGATGTCATAATGTTGCATTAAATGATGCTTTGCATGGATTGTGATGTCATAATTTTGCATTGCATTCTGCATTGCATGGATTGTGATGTCATAATTTTGCATTGCATACTGCATTGCATGGATTGTGATGTCATAATGTTGCATTAAATGATGCTTTGCATGGATTGTGATGTCATAATTTTGCATTGCATACTGCATTGCATGGATTGTGATGTCATAATGTTGCATTAAATGATGCTTTGCATGGATTGTGATGTCATAATTTTGCATTGCATTCTGCATTGCATGGATTGTGATGTCATAATTTTGCATTGCATACTGCATTGCATGGATTGTGATGTCATAATTTTGCATTAAATGATGCTTTGCATGGATTGTGATGTCATAATTTTGCATTGCATTCTGCATTGCATGGATTGTGATGTCATAATTTTGCATTGCATACTGCATTGCATGGATTGTGATGTCATAATTTTGCATTAAATGATGCTTTGCATGGATTATGATGTCATAATTTTGCATTGCATACTGCATTGCATGGATTGTGATGTCATAATTTTGCATTGCATGGATTGTGATGTCATAATTTTGCATTAAATGATGCTTTGCATGGATTATGATGTCATAATTTTGCATTGCATACTGCATTGCATGGATTGTGATGTCATAATTTTGCATTGCATACTGCATTGCATGGATTGTGATGTCATAATTTTGCATTGCATACTGCATGGCATGGATTGTGATGTCATAATGTTGCATTAAATGATGATTTGCATGGATTGTGATGTCATAATTTTGCATTGCATACTGCATTGCATGGATTGTGATGTCATAATTTTGCATTGCATACTGCATTGCATGGATTGTGATGTCATAATTTTGCATTGCATTCTGCATTGCATGGATTGTGATGTCATAATTTTGCATTGCATTCTGCATTGCATGGATTGTGATGTCATAATTTTGCATTGCATACTGCATTGCATGGATTGTGATGTCATAATGTTGCATTAAATGATGCTTTGCATGGATTGTGATGTCATAATTTTGCATTGCATACTGCATTGCATGGATTGTGATGTCATAATGTTACATTAAATGATGCTTTGCATGGATTGTGATGTCATAATTTTGCATTGCATGGATTGTGATGTCATAATGTTGCATTAAATGATGCTTTGCATGGATTGTGATGTCATAATTTTGCATTGCATACTGCATTGCATGGATTGTGATGTCATAATTTTGCATTGCATACTGCATTGCATGGATTGTGATGTCATAATTTTGCATTGCATACTGCATTGCATGGATTGTGATGTCATAATGTTGCATTAAATGATGCTTTGCATGGATTGTGATGTCATAATTTTGCATTGCATACTGCATTGCATGGATTGTGATGTCATAATTTTGCATTGCATACTGCATTGCATGGATTGTGATGTCATAATTTTGCATTGCATACTGCATTGCATGGATTGTGATGTCATAATTTTGCATTGCATACTGCATTGCATGGATTGTGATGTCATAATTTTGCATTGCATACTGCATTGCATGGATTGTGATGTCATAATGTTGCATTAAATGATGATTTGCATGGATTGTGATGTCATAATGTTGCATTAAATGATGCTTTGCATGGATTGTGATGTCATAATTTTGCATTGCATACTGCATTGCATGGATTGTGATGTCATAATGTTGCATTAAATGAAGCTTTGCATGGATTGTGATGTCATAATTTTGCATTGCATACTGCATTGCATGGATTGTGATGTCATAATGTTGCATTAAATGATGCTTTGCATGGATTGTGATGTCATAATTTTGCATTGCATACTGCATTGCATGGATTGTGATGTCATAATGTTGCATTAAATGATGCTTTGCATGGATTGTGATGTCATAATTTTGCATTGCATGGATTGTGATGTCATAATGTTGCATTAAATGATGCTTTGCATGGATTGTGATGTCATAATTTTGCATTGCATACTGCATTGCATGGATTGTGATGTCATAATTTTGCATTGCATACTGCATTGCATGGATTGTGATGTCATAATTTTGCATTGCATACTGCATTGCATGGATTGTGATGTCATAATGTTGCATTAAATGATGCTTTGCATGGATTGTGATGTCATAATTTTGCATTGCATACTGCATTGCATGGATTGTGATGTCATAATTTTGCATTGCATACTGCATTGCATGGATTGTGATGTCATAATTTTGCATTGCATACTGCATTGCATGGATTGTGATGTCATAATGTTGCATTAAATGATGATTTGCATGGATTGTGATGTCATAATGTTGCATTAAATGATGCTTTGCATGGATTGTGATGTCATAATTTTGCATTGCATACTGCATTGCATGGATTGTGATGTCATAATGTTGCATTAAATGATGCTTTGCATGGATTGTGATGTCATAATTTTGCATTGCATACTGCATTGCATGGATTGTGATGTCATAATGTTGCATTAAATGATGCTTTGCATGGATTGTGATGTCATCATTTTGCATTGCATACTGCATTGCATGGATTGTGATGTCATAATGTTGCATTAAATGATGCTTTGCATGGATTGTGATGTCATAATTTTGCATTGCATACTGCATTGCATGGATTGTGATGTCATAATGTTGCATTAAATGATGCTTTGCATGGATTGTGATGTCATAATTTTGCATTGCATGGATTGTGATGTCATAATGTTGCATTAAATGATGCTTTGCATGGATTGTGATGTCATAATTTTGCATTGCATACTGCATTGCATGGATTGTGATGTCATAATTTTGCATTGCATACTGCATTGCATGGATTGTGATGTCATAATTTTGCATTGCATACTGCATTGCATGGATTGTGATGTCATAATGTTGCATTAAATGATGATTTGCATGGATTGTGATGTCATAATGTTGCATTAAATGATGCTTTGCATGGATTGTGATGTCATAATTTTGCATTGCATACTGCATTGCATGGATTGTGATGTCATAATGTTGCATTAAATGATGCTTTGCATGGATTGTGATGTCATAATTTTGCATTGCATACTGCATTGCATGGATTGTGATGTCATAATGTTGCATTAAATGATGCTTTGCATGGATTGTGATGTCATAATTTTGCATTGCATACTGCATTGCATGGATTGTGATGTCATAATGTTGCATTAAATGATGCTTTGCATGGATTGTGATGTCATAATTTTGCATTGCATACTGCATTGCATGGATTGTGATGTCATAATTTTGCATTGCATACTGCATTGCATGGATTGTGATGTCATAATTTTGCATTGCATACTGCATTGCATGGATTGTGATGTCATAATTTTGCATTGCATACTGCATTGCATGGATTGTGATGTCATAATTTTGCATTAAATGATGCTTTGCATGGATTGTGATGTCATAATTTTGCATTGCATACTGCATTGCATGGATTGTGATGTCATAATGTTGCATTAAATGATGCTTTTCATGGATTGTGATGTCATAATTTTGCATTGCATACTGCATTGCATGGATTGTGATGTCATAATGTTGCATTAAATGATGCTTTGCATGGATTGTGATGTCATAATTTTGCATTGCATACTGCAGTGCATGGATTGTGATGTCATAATGTTGCATTAAATGATGCTTTGCATGGTATGTGATGTCATAATATTGCATTGCAAACTGCATTGCATGGATTGTGATGTCATAATGTTGTATTAAATGATGCTTTGCATGGATTGTGATGTCATAATTTTGCATTGCATACTGCATTGCATGGATTGTGATGTCATAATGTTGCATTAAATGATGCTTTGCATGGATTGTGATGTCATAATTTTGCATTGCATACTGCATTGCATGGATTGTGATGTCATAATTTTGCATTGCATGCTGCATTGCATGGATTGTGATGTCATAATTTTGCATTGCATACTGCATTGCATGGATTGTGATGTCATAATTTTGCATTGCATACTGCATTGCATGGATTGTGATGTCATAATGTTGCATTAAATGATGCTTTGCATGGATTATGATGTCATAATTTTGCATTGCATACTGCATTGCATGGATTGTGATGTCATAATTTTGCATCGCATACTGCATTGCATGGATTGTGATGTCATAATTTTGCATTGCATACTGCATTGCATGGATTGTGATGTCATAATTTTGCATCGCATACTGCATTGCATGGATTGTGATGTCATAATTTTGCATTGCATACTGCATTGCATGGATTGTGATGTCATAATTTTTCATTAAATGATGCTTTGCATGGATTATGATGTCATAATTTTGCATTGCAACTGCATTGCATGGATTGTGATGTCATAATTTTGCATTGCATACTGCATTGCATGGATTGTGATGTCATAATGTTGCATTAAATGATGCTTTGCATGGATTGTGATGTCATAATTTTGCATTGCATACTGCATTGCATGGATTGTGATGTCATAATGTTGCATTAAATGATGCTTTGCATGGATTGTGATGTCATAATTTTGCATTGCATGGATTGTGATGTCATAATGTTGCATTAAATGATGCTTTGCATGGATTGTGATGTCATAATTTTGCATTGCATACTGCATTGCATGGATTGTGATGTCATAATTTTGCATTGCATACTGCATTGCATGGATTGTGATGTCATAATTTTGCATTGCATACTGCATTGCATGTATTGTGATGTCATAATGTTGCATTAAATGATGCTTTGCATGGATTGTGATGTCATAATTTTGCATTGCATACTGCATTGCATGGATTGTGATGTCATAATTTTGCATTGCATACTGCATTGCATGGATTGTGATGTCATAATGTTGCATTAAATGATGATTTGCATGGATTGTGATGTCATAATGTTGCATTAAATGATGCTTTGCATGGATTGTGATGTCATAATTTTGCATTGCATACTGCATTGCATGGATTGTGATGTCATAATGTTGCATTAAATGATGCTTTGCATGGATTGTGATGTCATAATTTTGCATTGCATACTGCATTGCATGGATTGTGATGTCATAATGTTGCATTAAATGATGCTTTGCATGGATTGTGATGTCATCATTTTGCATTGCATACTGCATTGCATGGATTGTGATGTCATAATGTTGCATTAAATGATGCTTTGCATGGATTGTGATGTCATAATTTTGCATTGCATACTGCATTGCATGGATTGTGATGTCATAATGTTGCATTAAATGATGCTTTGCATGGATTGTGATGTCATAATTTTGCATTGCATGGATTGTGATGTCATAATGTTGCATTAAATGATGCTTTGCATGGATTGTGATGTCATAATTTTGCATTGCATACTGCATTGCATGGATTGTGATGTCATAATTTTGCATTGCATACTGCATTGCATGGATTGTGATGTCATAATTTTGCATTGCATACTGCATTGCATGGATTGTGATGTCATAATGTTGCATTAAATGATGATTTGCATGGATTGTGATGTCATAATGTTGCATTAAATGATGCTTTGCATGGATTGTGATGTCATAATTTTGCATTGCATACTGCATTGCATGGATTGTGATGTCATAATGTTGCATTAAATGATGCTTTGCATGGATTGTGATGTCATAATTTTGCATTGCATACTGCATTGCATGGATTGTGATGTCATAATGTTGCATTAAATGATGCTTTGCATGGATTGTGATGTCATAATTTTGCATTGCATACTGCATTGCATGGATTGTGATGTCATAATGTTGCATTAAATGATGCTTTGCATGGATTGTGATGTCATAATTTTGCATTGCATACTGCATTGCATGGATTGTGATGTCATAATTTTGCATTGCATACTGCATTGCATGGATTGTGATGTCATAATGTTGCATTAAATGATGCTTTGCATGGATTGTGATGTCATAATTTTGCATTGCATACTGCATTGCATGGATTGTGATGTCATAATGTTGCATTAAATGATGCTTTGCATGGATTGTGATGTCATAATTTTGCATTGCATACTGCATTGCATGGATTGTGATGTCATAATTTTGCATTGCATACTGCATTGCATGGATTGTGATGTCATAATGTTGCATTAAATGATGCTTTGCATGGTATGTGATGTCATAATTTTGCATTGCATACTGCATTGCATGGATTGTGATGTCATAATTTTGCATCGCATACTGCATTGCATGGATTGTGATGTCATAATTTTGCATTGCATACTGCAGTGCATGGATTGTGATGTCATAATGTTGCATTAAATGATGCTTTGCATGGTATGTGATGTCATAATATTGCATTGCAAACTGCATTGCATGGATTGTGATGTCATAATGTTGCATTAAATGATGCTTTGCATGGATTGTGATGTCATAATTTTGCATTGCATACTGCATTGCATGGATTGTGATGTCATAATGTTGCATTAAATGATGCTTTGCATGGATTGTGATGTCATAATTTTGCATTGCATACTGCATTGCATGGATTGTGATGTCATAATTTTGCATTGCATGCTGCATTGCATGGATAGTGATGTCATAATTTTGCATTGCATACTGCATTGCATGGATTGTGATGTCATAATTTTGCATTGCATACTGCATTGCATGGATTGTGATGTCATAATGTTGCATTAAATGATGATTTGCATGGATTGTGATGTCATAATTTTGCATTGCATACTGCATTGCATGGATTGTGATGTCATAATTTTGCATCGCATACTGCATTGCATGGATTGTGATGTCATAATTTTGCATTGCATACTGCATTGCATGGATTGTGATGTCATAATTTTGCATTGCATACTGCATTGCATGGATTGTGATGTCATAATTTTGCATTGCTTTCTGCATTGCATGGATTGTGATGTCATAATTTTGCATTGCATACTGCATTGCATGGATTGTGATGTCATAATGTTGCATTAAATGATGCTTTGCATGGATTGTGATGTCATAATTTTGCATTGCATACTGCATTGCATGGATTGTGATGTCATAATGTTGCATTAAATGATGCTTTGCATGGATTGTGATGTCATAATTTTGCATTGCATACTGCATTGCATGGATTGTGATGTCATAATTTTGCATTGCATACTGCATTGCATGGATTGTGATGTCATAATTTTGCATTGCATACTGCATTGCATGGATTGTGATGTCATAATTTTGCATTGCATACTGCATTGCATGGATTGTGATGTCATAATTTTGCATTAAATGATGCTTTGCATGGATTGTGATGTCATAATTTTGCATTGCATACTGCATTGCATGGATTGTGATGTCATAATGTTGCATTAAATGATGCTTTTCATGGATTGTGATGTCATAATTTTGCATTGCATACTGCATTGCATGGATTGTGATGTCATAATTTTGCATTGCATACTGCATTGCATGGATTGTGATGTCATAATGTTGCATTAAATGATGCTTTGCATGGATTGTGATGTCATAATTTTGCATTGCATACTGCAGTGCATGGATTGTGATGTCATAATGTTGCATTAAATGATGCTTTGCATGGTATGTGATGTCATAATATTGCATTGCAAACTGCATTGCATGGATTGTGATGTCATAATGTTGCATTAAATGATGCTTTGCATGGATTGTGATGTCATAATTTTGCATTGCATACTGCATTGCATGGATTGTGATGTCATAATGTTGCATTAAATGATGCTTTGCATGGATTGTGATGTCATAATTTTGCATTGCATACTGCATTGCATGGATTGTGATGTCATAATTTTGCATTGCATGCTGCATTGCATGGATAGTGATGTCATAATTTTGCATTGCATACTGCATTGCATGGATTGTGATGTCATAATTTTGCATTGCATACTGCATTGCATGGATTGTGATGTCATAATGTTGCATTAAATGATGATTTGCATGGATTGTGATGTCATAATTTTGCATTGCATACTGCATTGCATGGATTGTGATGTCATAATTTTGCATCGCATACTGCATTGCATGGATTGTGATGTCATAATTTTGCATTGCATACTGCATTGCATGGATTGTGATGTCATAATTTTGCATTGCATACTGCATTGCATGGATTGTGATGTCATAATTTTGCATTGCTTTCTGCATTGCATGGATTGTGATGTCATAATTTTGCATTGCATACTGCATTGCATGGATTGTGATGTCATAATGTTGCATTAAATGATGCTTTGCATGGATTGTGATGTCATAATTTTGCATTGCATACTGCATTGCATGGATTGTGATGTCATAATGTTGCATTAAATGATGCTTTGCATGGATTGTGATGTCATAATTTTGCATTGCATACTGCATTGCATGGATTGTGATGTCATAATGTTGCATTAAATGATGCTTTGCATGGATTGTGATGTCATAATTTTGCATTGCATTCTGCATTGCATGGATTGTGATGTCATAATTTTGCATTGCATACTGCATTGCATGGATTGTGATGTCATAATGTTGCATTAAATGATGCTTTGCATGGATTGTGATGTCATAATTTTGCATTGCATACTGCATTGCATGGATTGTGATGTCATAATGTTGCATTAAATGATGCTTTGCATGGATTGTGATGTCATAATTTTGCATTGCATTCTGCATTGCATGGATTGTGATGTCATAATTTTGCATTGCATACTGCATTGCATGGATTGTGATGTCATAATTTTGCATTAAATGATGCTTTGCATGGATTGTGATGTCATAATTTTGCATTGCATTCTGCATTGCATGGATTGTGATGTCATAATTTTGCATTGCATACTGCATTGCATGGATTGTGATGTCATAATTTTGCATTAAATGATGCTTTGCATGGATTATGATGTCATAATTTTGCATTGCATACTGCATTGCATGGATTGTGATGTCATAATTTTGCATTGCATGGATTGTGATGTCATAATTTTGCATTAAATGATGCTTTGCATGGATTATGATGTCATAATTTTGCATTGCATACTGCATTGCATGGATTGTGATGTCATAATTTTGCATTGCATACTGCATTGCATGGATTGTGATGTCATAATTTTGCATTGCATACTGCATGGCATGGATTGTGATGTCATAATGTTGCATTAAATGATGATTTGCATGGATTGTGATGTCATAATTTTGCATTGCATACTGCATTGCATGGATTGTGATGTCATAATTTTGCATTGCATACTGCATTGCATGGATTGTGATGTCATAATTTTGCATTGCATTCTGCATTGCATGGATTGTGATGTCATAATTTTGCATTGCATTCTGCATTGCATGGATTGTGATGTCATAATTTTGCATTGCATACTGCATTGCATGGATTGTGATGTCATAATGTTGCATTAAATGATGCTTTGCATGGATTGTGATGTCATAATTTTGCATTGCATACTGCATTGCATGGATTGTGATGTCATAATGTTACATTAAATGATGCTTTGCATGGATTGTGATGTCATAATTTTGCATTGCATGGATTGTGATGTCATAATGTTGCATTAAATGATGCTTTGCATGGATTGTGATGTCATAATTTTGCATTGCATACTGCATTGCATGGATTGTGATGTCATAATTTTGCATTGCATACTGCATTGCATGGATTGTGATGTCATAATTTTGCATTGCATACTGCATTGCATGGATTGTGATGTCATAATGTTGCATTAAATGATGCTTTGCATGGATTGTGATGTCATAATTTTGCATTGCATACTGCATTGCATGGATTGTGATGTCATAATTTTGCATTGCATACTGCATTGCATGGATTGTGATGTCATAATTTTGCATTGCATACTGCATTGCATGGATTGTGATGTCATAATTTTGCATTGCATACTGCATTGCATGGATTGTGATGTCATAATTTTGCATTGCATACTGCATTGCATGGATTGTGATGTCATAATGTTGCATTAAATGATGATTTGCATGGATTGTGATGTCATAATGTTGCATTAAATGATGCTTTGCATGGATTGTGATGTCATAATTTTGCATTGCATACTGCATTGCATGGATTGTGATGTCATAATGTTGCATTAAATGAAGCTTTGCATGGATTGTGATGTCATAATTTTGCATTGCATACTGCATTGCATGGATTGTGATGTCATAATGTTGCATTAAATGATGCTTTGCATGGATTGTGATGTCATAATTTTGCATTGCATACTGCATTGCATGGATTGTGATGTCATAATGTTGCATTAAATGATGCTTTGCATGGATTGTGATGTCATAATTTTGCATTGCATGGATTGTGATGTCATAATGTTGCATTAAATGATGCTTTGCATGGATTGTGATGTCATAATTTTGCATTGCATACTGCATTGCATGGATTGTGATGTCATAATTTTGCATTGCATACTGCATTGCATGGATTGTGATGTCATAATTTTGCATTGCATACTGCATTGCATGGATTGTGATGTCATAATGTTGCATTAAATGATGCTTTGCATGGATTGTGATGTCATAATTTTGCATTGCATACTGCATTGCATGGATTGTGATGTCATAATTTTGCATTGCATACTGCATTGCATGGATTGTGATGTCATAATTTTGCATTGCATACTGCATTGCATGGATTGTGATGTCATAATGTTGCATTAAATGATGATTTGCATGGATTGTGATGTCATAATGTTGCATTAAATGATGCTTTGCATGGATTGTGATGTCATAATTTTGCATTGCATACTGCATTGCATGGATTGTGATGTCATAATGTTGCATTAAATGATGCTTTGCATGGATTGTGATGTCATAATTTTGCATTGCATACTGCATTGCATGGATTGTGATGTCATAATGTTGCATTAAATGATGCTTTGCATGGATTGTGATGTCATAATTTTGCATTGCATACTGCATTGCATGGATTGTGATGTCATAATTTTGCATTGCATACTGCATTGCATGGATTGTGATGTCATAATTTTGCATTGCATACTGCATTGCATGGATTGTGATGTCATAATTTTGCATTGCATACTGCATTGCATGGATTGTGATGTCATAATTTTGCATTAAATGATGCTTTGCATGGATTGTGATGTCATAATTTTGCATTGCATACTGCATTGCATGGATTGTGATGTCATAATGTTGCATTAAATGATGCTTTTCATGGATTGTGATGTCATAATTTTGCATTGCATACTGCATTGCATGGATTGTGATGTCATAATGTTGCATTAAATGATGCTTTGCATGGATTGTGATGTCATAATTTTGCATTGCATACTGCAGTGCATGGATTGTGATGTCATAATGTTGCATTAAATGATGCTTTGCATGGTATGTGATGTCATAATATTGCATTGCAAACTGCATTGCATGGATTGTGATGTCATAATGTTGCATTAAATGATGCTTTGCATGGATTGTGATGTCATAATTTTGCATTGCATACTGCATTGCATGGATTGTGATGTCATAATGTTGCATTAAATGATGCTTTGCATGGATTGTGATGTCATAATTTTGCATTGCATACTGCATTGCATGGATTGTGATGTCATAATTTTGCATTGCATGCTGCATTGCATGGATTGTGATGTCATAATTTTGCATTGCATACTGCATTGCATGGATTGTGATGTCATAATTTTGCATTGCATACTGCATTGCATGGATTGTGATGTCATAATGTTGCATTAAATGATGCTTTGCATGGATTGTGATGTCATAATTTTGCATTGCATACTGCATTGCATGGATTGTGATGTCATAATGTTGCATTAAATGATGCTTTGCATGGATTGTGATGTCATAATTTTGCATTGCATACTGCATTGCATGGATTGTGATGTCATAATTTTGCATTGCATGCTGCATTGCATGGATTGTGATGTCATAATTTTGCATTGCATACTGCATTGCATGGATTGTGATGTCATAATTTTGCATTGCATACTGCATTGCATGGATTGTGATGTCATAATTTTGCATTAAATGATGCTTTGCATGGATTGTGATGTCATAATTTTGCATTGCATACTGCATTGCATGGATTGTGATGTCATAATGTTGCATTAAATGATGCTTTTCATGGATTGTGATGTCATAATTTTGCATTGCATACTGCATTGCATGGATTGTGATGTCATAATTTTGCATTGCATACTGCATTGCATGGATTGTGATGTCATAATGTTGCATTAAATGATGCTTTGCATGGATTGTGATGTCATAATTTTGCATTGCATACTGCAGTGCATGGATTGTGATGTCATAATGTTGCATTAAATGATGCTTTGCATGGTATGTGATGTCATAATATTGCATTGCAAACTGCATTGCATGGATTGTGATGTCATAATGTTGCATTAAATGATGCTTTGCATGGATTGTGATGTCATAATTTTGCATTGCATACTGCATTGCATGGATTGTGATGTCATAATTTTGCATTGCATGCTGCATTGCATGGATTGTGATGTCATAATTTTGCATTGCATACTGCATTGCATGGATTGTGATGTCATAATTTTGCATTGCATACTGCATTGCATGGATTGTGATGTCATAATGTTGCATTAAATGATGATTTGCATGGATTGTGATGTCATAATTTTGCATTGCATACTGCATTGCATGGATTGTGATGTCATAATTTTGCATTGCATACTGCATTGCATGGATTGTGATGTCATAATGTTGCATTAAATGATGCTTTGCATGGATTGTGATGTCATAATTTTGCATTGCATACTGCATTGCATGGATTGTGATGTCATAATTTTGCATTGCATGCTGCATTGCATGGATTGTGATGTCATAATTTTGCATTGCATACTGCATTGCATGGATTGTGATGTCATAATTTTGCATTGCATACTGCATTGCATGGATTGTGATGTCATAATTTTGCATTAAATGATGCTTTGCATGGATTGTGATGTCATAATTTTGCATTGCATACTGCATTGCATGGATTGTGATGTCATAATGTTGCATTAAATGATGCTTTTCATGGATTGTGATGTCATAATTTTGCATTGCATACTGCATTGCATGGATTGTGATGTCATAATTTTGCATTGCATACTGCATTGCATGGATTGTGATGTCATAATGTTGCATTAAATGATGCTTTGCATGGATTGTGATGTCATAATTTTGCATTGCATACTGCAGTGCATGGATTGTGATGTCATAATGTTGCATTAAATGATGCTTTGCATGGTATGTGATGTCATAATATTGCATTGCAAACTGCATTGCATGGATTGTGATGTCATAATGTTGCATTAAATGATGCTTTGCATGGATTGTGATGTCATAATTTTGCATTGCATACTGCATTGCATGGATTGTGATGTCATAATTTTGCATTGCATGCTGCATTGCATGGATTGTGATGTCATAATTTTGCATTGCATACTGCATTGCATGGATTGTGATGTCATAATTTTGCATTGCATACTGCATTGCATGGATTGTGATGTCATAATTTTGCATTAAATGATGCTTTTCATGGATTGTGATGTCATAATTTTGCATTGCATACTGCATTGCATGGATTGTGATGTCATAATTTTGCATTGCATACTGCATTGCATGGATTGTGATGTCATAATGTTGCATTAAATGATGCTTTGCATGGATTGTGATGTCATAATTTTGCATTGCATACTGCAGTGCATGGATTGTGATGTCATAATGTTGCATTAAATGATGCTTTGCATGGTATGTGATGTCATAATATTGCATTGCAAACTGCATTGCATGGATTGTGATGTCATAATGTTGCATTAAATGATGCTTTGCATGGATTGTGATGTCATAATTTTGCATTGCATACTGCATTGCATGGATTGTGATGTCATAATGTTGCATTAAATGATGCTTTGCATGGATTGTGATGTCATAATTTTGCATTGCATACTGCATTGCATGGATTGTGATGTCATAATTTTGCATTGCATGCTGCATTGCATGGATTGTGATGTCATAATTTTGCATTGCATACTGCATTGCATGGATTGTGATGTCATAATTTTGCATTGCATACTGCATTGCATGGATTGTGATGTCATAATGTTGCATTAAATGATGATTTGCATGGATTGTGATGTCATAATTTTGCATTGCATACTGCATTGCATGGATTGTGATGTCATAATTTTGCATCGCATACTGCATTGCATGGATTGTGATGTCATAATTTTGCATTGCATACTGCATTGCATGGATTGTGATGTCATAATTTTGCATTGCATACTGCATTGCATGGATTGTGATGTCATAATTTTGCATTGCTTTCTGCATTGCATGGATTGTGATGTCATAATTTTGCATTGCATACTGCATTGCATGGATTGTGATGTCATAATGTTGCATTAAATGATGCTTTGCATGGATTGTGATGTCATAATTTTGCATTGCATACTGCATTGCATGGATTGTGATGTCATAATGTTGCATTAAATGATGCTTTGCATGGATTGTGATGTCATAATTTTGCATTGCATACTGCATTGCATGGATTGTGATGTCATAATGTTGCATTAAATGATGCTTTGCATGGATTGTGATGTCATAATTTTGCATTGCATTCTGCATTGCATGGATTGTGATGTCATAATTTTGCATTGCATACTGCATTGCATGGATTGTGATGTCATAATGTTGCATTAAATGATGCTTTGCATGGATTGTGATGTCATAATTTTGCATTGCATACTGCATTGCATGGATTGTGATGTCATAATGTTGCATTAAATGATGCTTTGCATGGATTGTGATGTCATAATTTTGCATTGCATTCTGCATTGCATGGATTGTGATGTCATAATTTTGCATTGCATACTGCATTGCATGGATTGTGATGTCATAATTTTGCATTAAATGATGCTTTGCATGGATTGTGATGTCATAATTTTGCATTGCATTCTGCATTGCATGGATTGTGATGTCATAATTTTGCATTGCATACTGCATTGCATGGATTGTGATGTCATAATTTTGCATTAAATGATGCTTTGCATGGATTATGATGTCATAATTTTGCATTGCATACTGCATTGCATGGATTGTGATGTCATAATTTTGCATTGCATGGATTGTGATGTCATAATTTTGCATTAAATGATGCTTTGCATGGATTATGATGTCATAATTTTGCATTGCATACTGCATTGCATGGATTGTGATGTCATAATTTTGCATTGCATACTGCATTGCATGGATTGTGATGTCATAATTTTGCATTGCATACTGCATGGCATGGATTGTGATGTCATAATGTTGCATTAAATGATGATTTGCATGGATTGTGATGTCATAATTTTGCATTGCATACTGCATTGCATGGATTGTGATGTCATAATTTTGCATTGCATACTGCATTGCATGGATTGTGATGTCATAATTTTGCATTGCATTCTGCATTGCATGGATTGTGATGTCATAATTTTGCATTGCATTCTGCATTGCATGGATTGTGATGTCATAATTTTGCATTGCATACTGCATTGCATGGATTGTGATGTCATAATGTTGCATTAAATGATGCTTTGCATGGATTGTGATGTCATAATTTTGCATTGCATACTGCATTGCATGGATTGTGATGTCATAATGTTACATTAAATGATGCTTTGCATGGATTGTGATGTCATAATTTTGCATTGCATGGATTGTGATGTCATAATGTTGCATTAAATGATGCTTTGCATGGATTGTGATGTCATAATTTTGCATTGCA